>NW_009219565.1:0-24329 GCF_000690835.1 Fulmarus glacialis
CTATGATTCTATGATTCTATGATCATCTTAAATGCTTTGTATTTGCAGTTGCCCTTCTGCTGGAGGGTCCCACTCCCACGGCCCTGCCAGAGCACTGAAGCACTTGAACGTTCATGATCTACCTTTGGTCTAAAATACACAGGTGTATCTTAAGCCACTCCTAGCAGCCACATAAAATACATTCTTACACAGACACCCAACTTGGCACTGAAGCAGGTGAGCAGCTCCTAGAGAAGACACTAATAAAAGCTAAGGAGGCAGTAATATGTTTAAATTGTCACAAATATTTAAAAGTAAATATCTGCCCTAGTCACAGAGCCATGCTATGCTTTCTGCACCCCAAGAGCGTTTACGGTCACTAGATAAATCTCCTCAAACATTTAAACAGATATTTCCAGAAACATGGTGCAATGTAACTGTTCGGGATACAAAAGAAATTAATTTTTCATCCTGTAAAATTGCTCCCTCAAAACTGTATAATTAATTTTAAATATTAGTAATTTTTTCTTGTCATTTTCTTCCTTTCTCGTTCTAATGAAAGGAATGTTTCCAAAACTGCTACTGAAAGGCAGCAGTCTGTGGTATATGGATAAGTGAATTAACTAATGTCAACTTTGATAACTCTGTAGGATTTGATGATGAATTTTTATTAATTGTCCATAATAAACCAGAAAAATTATTCTCTGGCAAAACCTCATTGACTTCAGTGCTGTCACACTGCAGCTGACAGCACACTCTCAGCTTGTTTTATTTTGTTGATTCCATATGCTCAGAATGAAGGACTAGCTATGAAAAATATTTGGTGTCCTTTTCTAATAACCCACTAAACTTGATGATTACCTTTGTGAATTTATCCCCAGAGTATAAGTTCACTCTGGTGTTGATGTTTTCAAAACTTGCTGCTGCTATTTCAATGACATTCATTTTAACAGGTGTCCCATCTATTCAGGAGTAAACTGCTGTACTATGGCATTATATCCCACTTATCAGATTCCACAAACACCTATTTGGGTAGAAATTGGATTCTGTGTTTTGAGGGTAGGGTTTGATTGATTAAATAACCTTACAAATTGAACAAAAGTGTGGTTTATTGTGGGTTTCATTCTAAAAGTTTGTTCTTCAGCAGGCCACAGTGTAATTCAGGCTATTTTTCTTCCACCCTACAATAGTTGACTAATTCAGCAATAATGAGGTGATCAGTAACGTGCTGCGTTTGAGTATCTCACTGGTATCTTTAAACTGCCAATGAACCCTTTTATAGAAAAACTGCTGTTTGCAATGTAGAGGGAGAGTAAGATCAGAGTGCTCAAAAGTACGCGAAAAAAAATAGTCCCTCCTCTACTGATAATTGGGACATACCTCACTACTCAGACCATATCTTAAAAGTGAAGGGCTCTCCCATCTACATAAAGGTCCCACCTATGACTTCCAATAAGATGCACAAAGCAATCTCCATCTTCCTCTTTCTCTCTTTTCTTGGCAATTTTATATTTGTCACTCCTCTCTTTTCCTCCCTCAGCTTATTAATGCTTTTTTAAATCTTGGCTTTGCTCACCACTGGCCCATTCCTCTGGTGCTTAGGACATCCAAATGTATTCTAGCTGGTTTTGGCTAAACTGGCAAGTTTTATTTTGCTTTACAAGTATGGGGAAACACTGTATTAGAGTGCGGTTTCATTTGAGTATTTCTCTTTAACTGCCACTTACAGAATACACTAAATGTTATAATTCTGTACTTCACTGCCCATTGTAACCCCATGCACCTAATTCGTAGTGTTCCCACAGATGTTCTTAAAACCCGAGTATAAGACATCTGTCCTGCAGCAGCGATGATGGGGATTGATCTGCATTAGGTGAAGTTAAGCAGTTGGAACATACTTTTTTATCTTAAAGTTTGACTTAAGGAAATTTTTTATACTTTTTTTCATCATTAGAATATTCAATATCATGTTTATGTAGGTGTGTTTGTTCTTTCATATGTTGCATATAGTATCATAATACAAATTTTAATTAAACATTGTTAAATCTATTGCAGATATAATCTAGACAATATAGAGTATAAAAACTATTTGCGTAAGTATTCACATAGGAATAATGTGAAAATTGATACCGTGGGTTGTGCAAAGGTTATCCATGAACATTAACATCTACCCAAGTGCGGTTAATCCTAGGCGTTCAAATGGCCATGTAAGAGATACCGTTATGGGCAATACTGAAAGAAATTCCTCCACTGGAGAAGCTTCTCCTTAAGCCTAGGGAACTAATCACTTGCTTTTATTGAGAAACAAATCTATACATACATACATACATATATATATTTGATCAGTGTTTTCCATTTGATTTGACAGCACATATATGCCGTTCTGTGTCTGATTCTTTTTCTTCAGTATTATTTTTTTATTTCTTTATTCTTATAGGCATGCATTCTACAAAAAACCCAAATACTGTTCTTAGCTCTTGTTTATTTTACTTTTTTTGGTTTCATCAGATGTTTTCTTGTGTTACGGGTGCCCTGGTTTACATTGTGCAAAAATATCCCATCTTCTTTTAGTTATTCTGTCTTGAATAGTTCCTATTCTACTTGCCAAATACTATCAGTGCCTTTGTGAGTGGTTTAAAGTATTTCAATCACATAAGTAGTTTCAACTCAGCACAAGGAAATACAATATAGCATAATTTGTGTAGAATCAGAAAGCTTTTGAGCTTCTGACTGTGCATTTTTCATGGTTTACAAACAATGATGGGGTTCAAAGCACAAGATGTTTCCTAAAACTACAACTTCTCACTATTGTGTTTGCCTTCCTGAATTCTGTGGTTTTAATTTTTAATACAGGAAAAAGTTATGAGCTCAGACAGCTGTTTGGAAGAAGAGGTTATAGGAGTGCTTAACAGCACTATGTAACAACAGACTATGATACTATGTAATTAGTTTTTTTCTCTTCATTAGCATATACAACCTGTTACAGGAATGAGAATATAATGATAATTGCCAGACTCTTGGGTTTTCACACTTGGAAATAGTGTAAAGTACAAATCTGAAGTAATTGGGATTCTTTCAAGAAATGTCTCTCTCCGCATAGTGAAAGCAGGAGCTTGTAATAGACTATGGAGACTTAATTTTGATGTTACATTTCTCCCAAAGCATCTCCAGGAGATCATAGTACTTATCCTGATTCAGGTCTCAAAGTGAAAATGAATGTAGTAGTCTTTAACTTATCATTAAAGGATGTTTGTCTGTGTCACAGTATATAACATTAATGATAGATTCTGCAGAGGAGAGTTGCCTCTATATGAAAAGTCACTGAAGACTAAAGTTTACTGAGAGAGTTTACATGGGAAATTTGTTTGATCCCTGTACCCATTCTGTTTAGCTTTAGGCAATGTTTTCGGTTGTTTTTCACAAGCACAAAAATGTGTCCGTTAAAAAGAATATATAAAAAGTAATATGATTTTTTTACGCTCATATCATTGTGTACTATGTAAGACAGTACTCCCTTGTTTCCTACCATAAAGAAGCATGCTTTCAAAGTTGATAAGTATCAAGTACCATCTCTTCCACGTCTCATACAGACGCAGTGCAAAATATTACAAGCACAAGTGGCAAATTGCGTGTGAGTGTTATTCCACATATAACTTAGGTCTTTGATGACCCAAAGTCTAAAAATTATTTTCAAATAATATTCAAATTATCTGCTATTTATTTAAGATGGTGGGTTATAGGCATGAAAACATGGACTCGGGGAAACCAGCAAGCCACTGTGAGTCCAGAGGCTGATGATGTGTCTTTGGCTCCTTCTCAGCAGAACATGCCACTGTGTGCTGCCATTCTCCCATGCCCTTGTGACATGCACCTTCCCATGTGTAATTCTTCAGTCTCTCTCACTCCTTCTTTTTACACTTCCCCTGTTTTCCTAGACACCTGCCTGATGCAGGTGATGATGGGCTGAAACACTCTTTGGAGATCCCTCCTTCTCTGCCTACACTGCCAGCATGGCTCAGAGTAGATACCTGACTTCTAGACAGCTAAAGTTAAATGAGCTGAATCCAACCGTAAGTGCCTATCACCCACTGAATTCATGGTAGTTAAGCACAACAGGATGCCTTCCATTAATATATTTAAAAATCTGGTGCCATGGAGTCTAAATTGCATTTAAATTGGAATTTCAGTGTTTAGTCTGTTGGTAATTTCTGAAAATGGGGTTTGAGTTCTAGCAAAAAATTCTTTTTGCTTTTTTGAAAATCCTGCATTTATTGATTTGCCTTCAAGAAAAGGAGAAAGAATGGCAATGGTAGAGTTTTCAATTATAAACATACTGAAAAACTGCTTCATGTTTTCAGTTGGAGTTGCGTAGTTTATTTGATTCTCCTCCTTCATTGATTATCATTTTGTTTCAGAGTAAGCCAGTGATGCTGCACATGAAATAAATTGAAAACCTGCCTACCGTGTACACGAAACAATGGGAGTCAGTTTTGAAAACCTTATACAAAAAGTAATACCAACATGCAAATAAATAATAAGCATTTGGGTTTTCAGTTCAGAGCATGGAATAGTTGAATTTCAAAAGCTGAGATCCTTAAAAAGGCAAATGAAGTAAGTGCATGCTTCAAAGCAAAGAACCATGTCAAGAATTTGTGACTCTATATTGATTGGTACTATAGAAGACACTCATAACAAGAAAATGGAAAGACTGCATGAAAAATTCAAAGCAAAAGATCTGATCTGAAGATTTCCGATACTGAGCAAGGGATATATGTTCAGCCTACTTAAAAATTTAAGGGTATATTTTTATTAATGGCTGTTTCTTTTTTATAGTATTTTCTTTGTGATAGGCTTCATAGTACATGTTAGATAAGGTAAAAAGGGGAAAAAGACCAACTGTTGAATGCGTAAGTCCTTGAGGAAATAAATGTTTTATTTTACATTTTTAGAATTAAATATTAAACTGTAGAAATATGGAACTCCTGTATGTTATATATAGAAAGTCACGTGGCACGTCACTATGTTAAGTATAAAGTCCTTTGGGATGATGATTTACTTTATCATTACAATGAAAAAGAAAAAAAAAAAAGATAAGCAAATTACATATTCATATGTTGCTGATTTATTTGGAAAGATATACCCATGAGTCCAGAATGCCCTGTCTCTTTTGCTCCTCTACTTAGATGATGCTAAATTACTTACAGTAGAATTATACAAACATAAAGATGGAAGAGATCTCCTTATAATATTTCTTGCACATATAAATTAATAGTAATATTTAATCTGTCTTTAACACTTGGTTAGCTAAGTGATTCTTTATAAACTAATAAAATGGATTCTGTATCATTACCAAGTAGCCTGTTTTTGCATGCAGGAAGTTTTTCCTAGTATCCAACCAAAATGATTTTACTGAGTATCTTTGACCTTTCCTGAACAGGCATGACAAACATTGTGTTTATATCCTGATTTCAGCTGGGATAGTTAATTCTCTTCCCAGTAGCTGGTATAGTGCTGTGTTTTGGATTTAGTATGAGAATAATGTTGATAACACACAGATGTTTTAGTTGTTGCTAAGTAATGTTTACGCTAGTCAAGGACTTTTCAGCTTCCCATGCTCTGCCAGGTGCACAAGAAGCTGGGAGGGAGCATAGCCAGGACAGCTAACCCAACTGGCCAATGGGGTATTCCATACCATATGACATCATGCTCAGCATATAAAGCTGGGGGAAGAAGAAGGAAGGAGGGGGTGTTTGGAGTGATGGCGTTTGTCTTCCCAAGCAACTGTTACGTGTGATGGAGCCCTGCTTTCCTGGAGATGGCTGAACACCTGCCTGCCGATGGGAAGCAGTGAATGAATTCCTTGTTTTGCTTTGCTTGCATGCATGGCTTTTGCTTTACCTATTAAACGGTCTTTATCTCAACCCTCGAGTTTTCTCACTTTTACCCTTCCGATTCTCTCCACCATCCCATCCCAGTGCGGGGGGGAGTGAGCGAGCGGCTTAGTTACTGGCTGGGGTTAAACCACGACACTTTATTATACCATCTACATGTTGAAAGACATGTATCATGCTGATTCCTCATTTTTTTCTCTTCTCTAGGCAAAGTAGATACATTTCTTTCATGTTTCCTTATTGCTCATATTTTCTAGGTCTCTTATTCTTATTGTTGTCGTCTAGATTCCTCCCATATACTCTGTAGCATTTTTAGCATGCAGTATTAAAAAAAAAAAAAAGGATATTCCAGCTGAGACCTCACCAGCACCAAGTAAAGCAGACTTATAGGACCTCTAGTATTTTATCTATAAAGCTGCCATTAAAGCTTTACTGAATCAGATTTTCTGGGTTTTGCACAGTGCTACAGTGTTGATTCTCATTTCCGAGTCACTATTACAAACTCCTGCAGTTCTCTTTGCCATTTTTTGCTACCTTGCCAAATGTTACTTACTTTCAATCTGTCTGATTTCTCCTGCCTACAGGAAGTACTTTGCTCTTTTCTTTACTTAATTCACCTTGTTGTTCTCGGGTCACTTCTTCAATTTGCTGAGATCATTTGGATTGCGGTCCTGTCCTCTGCAGTGTTTGCTGTCCTTCTTCTGCATGATATAAACAGTGTTCAATTCTATCACCCAAATCATTCACGAAAATATTAATTGAGTTGAATATGGAGTGGATACCCACCTTCCACTTCAAACCCTTTCTCAGCTTAATGGGCAAACACTGATAAATACTTTTTGTGGACAAGTTTTAAACCAGCTGTGCAACTGCTGCATGGTGATTTACATCCATTGTGCACTTTCTGAGTTTGCATGTAAGTGACATCACACGGCCCAGTGTCAGAAGCCAGAATAAAGTCAAGTATGTCTTATCTACTGCTCTGCCTCCGCAAAACCGCCACAGCCAACTCACCTGTCATAGCTGAAGAAGGAAAGCTATTTTAGTATGAACTGCTCTGGAAAGTTCATATAAGTATCTTTTTTGTCTTACAATTTCATAGGAACACAGGGATTGATGGATTAGCAATTTTGTTACAGAACCTTGGGATCGAATACAGACTCACTATTCTAAAACTGTAAAAAAAATAGTCTATCTGTCTTTCTGATTCTCTGTGGTTGCTCTTTCAGCTTTGTAATTAGTCCCACTTTTTCTTTTTTTTTTTTTTTTAGGCAGAAACTTCAGGTGAAATCGTGTCCCTATTGAAGTCAATGTTTTTTTTTTTTCTAATTCCGTTGACTAAAATGAGGCCAGGAGCTAACATAGACTCTTCAAGGGCTTCTCAAAGTGTGAAGTCTTATCCCTAAAAGCATGATGATGTCTTGAGAATTCTGCACATCAAAAACAATTTCATAATAGAAGAGAAGATTTTAGTTTCATTGATATGGAAATCACGTTATGGAGCATGCATCGTGCAAGCATTCGGTGTCTAAACCGACACCGTGTAAGGCATGCATAGATAATTTCCACCCTCACCAAAATGTTGTTAAATTAGGTTTAGTAAAAAAGACACACTGGTATTTATCATCACAAAACACAGATAAACGTATGAGTAATGGTATGAGTTCTGTTTTGCTTTTTAGCTTTCATGTTTCAATGAACTTGGAATATAAAAGATGTGCAAATGTTAGGGGATCTGAATCTGTACATGAAGAAGTAAACATTTATTAATCTATTAAATATCTACTAAAAATCTGCTGACCAAATGAGCCAGTTATTTAACTGCAGAAAATGAACATGACTTTGTAGTTCAAATCACTTGACTGAACCTTGGGAGATTTGAGTCCATTTTTCAGCTCTGACCCAGATGTCCTGTAAATCAGAGCTTCTGCCTCAACTTCTGCTCTCAGTTCTTGCCACTGTAAAACAAAGGTGATTGCAGCTGCCTGCATGAAAAGGACAGCACGACAATGAGGTTAAACTCAGTATTCCTCAAGTGCCGCACAGTACTAGTGCAGGCACCTTAGTCTGATGATTCACTACGTGTAGTCCTGTTCACATTGCGGAATTACTTGAAGCCTTGCTCACTGAAATGGGTCCCATTAAGTTTTCTCATGTATGAATTGTTCCCTTCCTCAGTGAAATTACAGCCTATTACTAGCAAGACAACTAGTCATCAATACATTTAACCTTTCTTCTGCTAACTTTTGTGATGACTATGGTTATCATACTTGTACATTCAAATTATTTATAGAATTTTATGGGGAAAAAAAATTCTTTTATTAGAAACTGTTCACTTCACCACCTAATGACTGACAGTCAGTTTGGTCCAAAGATATTTTTCTTTTTACTGATTTGATGAGTGTAATTGGATTCTGTGATTCTATTTGGCATATTGAGTTTTCAAGCTAAGGGGCATTTGCTTTCTTTAAGAAGAGAGTAGTCTGAAAGATAAGGAAAATCAAAGGCAAGATTAGCCACTTTCACTTCTTCTTTCTGTATCATTTGAAAAAAAAAAGCACTATCCCGAAAAATCACTGATAAGAAACTAAAGAATTTCAGGGTTCCTGGAAGTTGCATATCTACATTTTTAAAAATGATATTTTCTTGGGTTTTGCTCACTAATTCACAACAGTCAGTGAAAAAATTTCCTACAATGGTAGGAAATGCGTGGCAGAATCCTTGTAATGATTCCTTTTTTCTGGGTTTTGGGTGAACAGATGTGGAAAACAGTCCTGGAGAACAGATCAACAATTCAATCTGTTCTATATTAACTAAATGCAGTTGTAACTGTACCTTATTTTACTAGTTATCCTTGGGTTTGACGTTATAGAAGCCATATGAACAATTTTTCTGGAAACAGTATACTCACTCAATTAAAGATAAAAACTAGTCACGATGCAGTCTGCCAGTTTAAATGAATCCTTACATCTATATTTCATTTTTTGTGGCATGGAGGAAATGGGGAAAAGGAGGATGATAAACTGAACAAGTTTCTTTTAGAATTTCAGTGACAATTGCTTGAAGGTTATTCGTATATCTCTTAAATTATATTTACTTTGGGGATTACGTAGGCTAAACATTTGTACAATATTCTAGGTTCCTAAAACAAATATTCTGGCTTAAATCACGAAGGTTAACTACAATGCATTTAAATGAATACTGATGCACTGAAAGTTTCTGTTTGTCATAATTTAAGGTGTCATATTTTGTTACAGAAAAGGTGATTGTCCCTGACAAAAACTATGGGAAATCACTTTGAGTAAAGAAACTTTAACAGTCATTCCTATGGCATGAAATGAAGTACAGCTGACTTTTTTATATAAGAATCTCAGGGAAAAAAAAAGTCTGATTTGTGTTTAAGCATCACTTTACATTTTGAAGTATCCAAAATAAATTTGTAAACAATAGATACAGGAATCACATAATCCCTAGCTGAACCATAGCAGTAGCTGAAGGTGGAGGTATGAGCGACCATTTTTAGATCAGAGAAGAAAAGAAGAGGGATATCCTACCCAAAAAAGAAGAATTCAGATATGCAGAATGTGATTAAATCCTTCTGGTCATCCACCTTAACACAGAGGCCAACACCTCTCTACTTTAACAAAAGTATGATGGGACCTTTATCAATCACAAACGCTTAAGCATTAAACGATTCCTCAGAACTATCAGTAAAGGGAAGCCTATCAGAAAAATGATTATTTTTCAGCCCAGCGTGGCCTCCACCTACAGCTACCCCTCCAGGAGACCTGAGGGCTTTCTGTGGGAAAGAACAACATAGTGAGAGTAAACTCATTTCCAGTGGTGCAAATGTAATCAGATAGAAAGCCAGGGATTTTGCTATAATGTTCTGTCAGTAAAATGCTGCTAATTTCCCTTTTTCTTCTTTTTTTTTAATAGCAAAATATTACTTGATATTCAATAAGCATATAGGAAACAGAAGGTAGAAAACAAAGAGAGAATTTTCACAAGGGAAGAAGTGTCCAATGTATCCTAGCAGGATTTGTGCTAGAATCTTTGCTCCAGCAGAATATTCAGCATTGGTCAAGCAAAAGTGATGAATAAAGTGAGGTGACAGAAATAGCTGAGTATACAGAGATCTTCAGGTTAGTCAAAGTTAAGAGGCTGGGTAGAATTGCAGACCAATCTCGCAATCTTTGTATTTTACAAAGTAGCTCTGATAGGACAATTTGGCCCTGATGATAAATATATAAGTGATAGACTCTAAATTAGCTGTTACCACTTAGGAAAAAGATCTATGATGTGACTAGTTCTCTGAAAACATCAGCTCAACACTGAAAAAACAATGTTAAGACCTGCTAGGAAAGGAGCAGATCACCAGGCAAGGAATATCATATTACTGTCAAAAAACATAGTGAAGCCCAGTATTAACTACTGTGTTCAGTTCTGTTCCTTTGTTTCAAAAATAATGAATAAAATTGTTCAAGAAGAAGGAACAGGGATGCCAGAATGGGATGCCAGTATGAGGGGTGAATGACTGTCACAGCTTCTTGGAGTAAAGAATATTGTCCTCCAGTATCTGTTTTACACTTACAGTATCAGGGCTGTAGTTTGGCTTAGGCTATGGTTCCCCTGCTTTTTTTGTTTTCATGAAATATGACATGTTTTGATTTGTTGCTCGTAAATATTGCCCTCTTAAAACAGCAATGGAAAAAAAAATCCACAATAAAAAACTGAGGGACAAAGACAACTGGCCAAAATAATTTAGGAATTTTCTTATAATTACTTGGTTTTGCTTTTGTAGCTGGTGAATCACCCTGCCTACCTTCCCTCCCTCTCCTTTTCTGCTCTAGTAGAGCAGAGTGGAAGACAGAGGTGATAATCCTCTTGGTCTGAAATATTTTACACTTGTTTGGTAGGTGATAAATGCTGCTTTCCAAGGGGATTAGCACAGTGAAACTTCACTAAAGGAGTGAGAGTTTCTGCATGCGCACTAAACAATTCAGAGCCTTGTTGGATCAATGGTAGTATCCACGCTTTTTCTGTGGGAAAAGCTAATGCAGAAACAACAGCCACATGATGTTAACCAGAAATCATTTTTTGAATAAATTATGTTATTCTACTGTGCTGTGAGCACATTTAATTGTTGTGGTTTTTTTTTTTTTTTTTTCACTAGTTTACACTAATTTGTGAACTTCTGTTCAGTTAAATCTGAACTGAGTTAATAATGTGTCTTGTGTCTTCTCGGGAAAGGAAGGCAATTTTGGGCAACTTACTGTTCTAACCCAGATGAAACATTTGTAATGATCAGCATTACAACCACCATAAAATCTTAATAACCATATATCCTAATAAATGCAAAGGATATAATATCGCAAGTGAAACATTTCTACTTTTAGTGGATTCCTATAATTTCTTTAAGCATTTCCACTTCATTAAAACCAGTCCTTGAAAAGACATGCTGAATTTTCAAGAAAGGCAATTGAAATAGCATTTTGCATTTCCTCCCCAAATCTATAAGCATTTAAAAATAGTTGAGAGCATTCAGATTTGTTTCTTACCTTGGTGAAAATAATGTAGTAAGTACAGCATGCTTAAAACAAGAAATCAATTTGATGATTACAAGCTGTTTTAACTCCCTTCCTCCAGATATGTCAAATTTATGGTTTAAAAAATGCTGTTGCTTGGAATTTCTTCAGTCTATATAGAATAGCATGGCAAATAACCTATTCTAACATTGAATCCAAACAATATGAGATTTAAAGGACCATATAGAAAGAACAAAGTGGAATTGTTCTGGTTTCTTAAGGTTTAAACACAGAATGTAATCAAAAGTCTTATGGAAAATGTTAATTTATGGACATTTTATATTTTACTTCATTTTTCCTATTCTGTCATGTATTATGCCTAGTCATGTCCTAATGCCCAGGCAGAAGGCTGCAGTGGAACACCAGGAAAAAAGAACCCACTATCCCATCTAATACTAGATATTTCTACTACCAGATGGTATCATACGGATGATTTTAAATTGTGAGCTTTATGCTAGAGCTGAGTGCTCCATCTGTGACAGGCTTCTGGCTACCCAAGATGGAAATACTGCTTTTCATCCATTTCCCTGATAGAGATTGAATGCATTATTTTTAAAAAAGCCATGCTTTGAGCACAATTATATTTACTTCGAAGCACCATTGCAAGATAATGTCCAGTGAATAGATGCCAACAGATTGAGGCGTGCTTGCTCCCACTTGAAGATTACTTGTCTTTGTAGTCACTACACAGGTTATTGCCGTATCTGATTTGAATATTGAAAGTGTTGGGGGAGGAGGGATTTGCATAATTATATTTTATTTCCCTTTTAAAATGTAGTTTATGCAGTTCTTCCTTCAACAACATAGGATTACAGACTAAGGAAATGTAGCCACATTGCATGAACCTGTTAATATGTGATGTAGTGTAGAAGATGAAGGAATGATAGGTCAGAGTGATAGAGACCATTCAGCCTGGATGTGAAATGATTGCTGGGAATATTGATATACCTTCCCTTGTATTGAGATACCTTCCCTTCACCAATCCCTTTTGCAGGTTTTGTCACTAACGACTTACAGTGTACAAAGTGCCTAGACTATATATACTGTAGGCTGTTTTAGGAGAAATCTCAATTTTTTTTATAATTTCATTGAAATGTTAAAAAAAGAACTAGTGAAGGCAGAATTCAGAAAACATTGAATGTAGGAGTATTTTCTGTCTTCAGTACCTTGACATGAATTGCACAGCTTAAATGATAGGCAATGCATTTAAAATAATATTAAGCTAGGAGAGAAAAATCCTAATAAGTCACATTACTGTATTTTTCTGAAGAAACTGTCATTTTTTCTATATGAAAAAAGGTACCAGTGATGACTAATTAGACCTTGAATTTAATGCTAAAATATTGTAATTCTTTTTTTAAGCCATCGTATATAAAAAGCCATCAAAAACTGCTTTTACAGTGCTTGGCTTAGAATAGGTTATTTCATGGCTTGTTCCGGCTTTCCAATATGAGATGCACTTATGATGGCAGAAGATAAAACGATGCTTCCTCTGCTGATTTAGACTATAACATTTAAATGCTGCAGTATCTGGAAAAACTGTCTGCATCTTAGTAGTAATTGTTAGGAATTTGTTGGATGGCTAGAAATCTTCTCGACACATGCAAAATAGAAGAATAAAATATTTCTACACTAATGCTGCAACACTGAAAATATCTAAATATTGTCAGAGAACTGATTTGATGGTTAACATCAAAATTTTTCCTTTTCATGGAATGTAAGTTTTTAGTACGTTAGACAAAAATAATACTTGTGGCAATAAAAATGCACAGTATTGAAAAGTCCATTCAATATATTTCCATGTAGATGAAATATTATGTGACTTTTTACTTTTAGATTTGTGCTCTTAAAAGTGCAATAAAATTTTTTCACATAGGATGGTATCTCATAGCCAAAGTTACACCTTAATCACCAATCTCAAAAGCTGGGGAACGTTCAGCGGAATTAGTCAAAGTTTTCTTAAACAAGTCCTCTAATAAAGAGGTTTACATGTTTTGTCTCTTTGCTTAAGACACATTTCTAAGTAGTTCAGACAATGGATATAGGATTTTAGAGGTGGGGTTTTTTTGTTTTTCAGGGCTGACTGTATAACGTTCTCTGGGGATTGCATAAGGACTGTATCTGTGTGTGAGAATGCTGAGGCATTGTGCACGGGGTGACTTTTGTGCAGTATACACACCAGCACAAGCAGTACGTAGGTGTCAGGCTCAAGATTAAAAAAAAATGGTGTAAAAACGACTCTATGCAGAAAAGCATAAAAATAAAAAAAATATTTTTGCTCAACAGATCTGATATTTTGGAAAAAAATTGCCAAAATCAGTGTTTGTTCCTTTTTATTGCCTCATTACAGTGTTGAAACAAATATGAACAGGTAGACAGGTTTTTAAGTCTTTTCCTTGTCTAATAATTGGCATTATTTAGTGAGTTACAATTTTAAACCCCTTTGAAGGTTATTAGACACCATTCTTGAGACACATTTACTGACAATTAGGAGCTGTAAAGGACATAAACTATCTCACCAAATCTTTGCCTGGGTAGTGGCATGATAAAAGAAGGGACTGTTTACCTTCAGATCCTATACTGAATTTTGTGTTTCTTTATTCTTTTATCTAGAAACTATTTAGAAAAAATAAAATTGGAGCCATGTATTTTAAGACTTTTGTAATTCTAGGATCATATCTTAAGAAGAGTTGTGGTTGTAGTAGACACGTACATAACAGTTGTAGCAAACCATTTTGCTGAAATACTCTAGCATCTTCCTTTTACCTTGAGGATCATAGAAAGCAATGTAGTTTTCACAAGAATATGAGGTGATTTTTTTGCTTCTGTGGATGAAAAGTATGATTATTAAATGTGGTCATTAAATAACACTTTTTTTTTTTTTTTTACTTGTACATTTCAAAGGTTGCAGGAGTGAATTTAAATTGAGAATATTCTCAGTAATTATAATATGATGATGCTAATAAGGGATGTTGCAGTTCTTTTAATATACGTAAAAAGTGTAACAATACTGTGAGCATTCACCTGCCTGTCAAAATTTTAGCATGTGAAAAGGAAGGAAGGTAGGAAAAAAGGAGTTGGAAGTGTTACAAGAGAGATTGGATGCTGTACAATAAGAACTATAAAATATTTTTCAATGAGAATGTAGTTTTTTATTGCTACTGTAAAGATAGCATATTTAAGTAACCCAGTTTAAAAGTAATGTGACTTGTCTTACCAGAAATATGATATTCATGAATTTCTGGTGCTTTTTAATGGGAAAATCTTTTCATTCAGCCCAACTTTGCATCATCAGATATGTCGTCTGTCGGAAAATGTAATTAAAATGGTAACTCCTGCTGAGGGAGAAAATAGACCCATATTTTTGGGGGATAGTAAAAAGGTCAAAGGTATTTCTTTGAATGTTATGGCAATTTCTCCTTTATACTTGCTATGTACTTTTCTGTTCAAAATTACGTACTTGTGATCTGAGATGCAAGTAATCCGTTTTAAGGCTGTGAGAGCCCATTATGATTCTCTAGTTTGATCTTTTGAGTAACAGAGTCCTTTGAATTTCACTAAGTAATTTTTCAAATTCTGATGGAGCTTCTGTTTATCTTATAGAAAGAAACTCATTCTAGTCTAAAAGATTTAAAGTGATGGAAAATCCATTGTTCTAGATAAGTTGTTCTACTGAGTAGGTATCTCTAGTGTTAAAAAATTCCTTCTATATCATCTGAATTTATTTAGCTTCTACTTCCAGCCCGTACATCTTGTTATACCTTTGTCTGGTAAATTTAGCATCTTCCATCATCAGAAATTTTCTGTTCATATTTATATTGTCTTCTTTCTTGCACAACTCATACTGTATCATCTTTACGAAGCTTAAACTATAAGGATTACTACTATTAAACTACTAGGTTAAAATAAAAAGATTGCAACTCTTAAATCTCTCACTGTAATTCAGGCTTCCCAGATCCAGAATAACTTTCTGAGCTCTTCTTGGAACTCTTTTCACTTTTTCAGTACCCATTTGAAAGCGAGACATGAAAGCTGTTTCCCAGCAATGGTCTCAACAGTGTCAAGAACAGGGTAAATAAAAAGTCCAGTTCAGACATGCACATCCTACATATATGTTCAGAGATTGCATCTATTTTCTTCTCCATGATTTTACTCCAGGAATTCTAGTTCATTAAGCACTATAGATCTCAAAATCCTGTCTGAGAATGATTTTCCAAAATTCATCAGAAAATCTGTGACCTGCCTTCCTAGTTTCTCATCGTTAGATGTTAAAATGTATTATTTTGAAAAGTCCACCTTACTCTGTAATTCAGGTATATGTGTAGCACTGTCTGCTTCTTATTACTGTTCATCATTCCTCCATTTTCCTATCAACTACATGTTTTTACTAACATGAATGTGCAATTTCTTCTGGATAAATGAATACTGGATAGTAATTGGTCAAGATCTTTGCACTAGCCCACTAGAAATCCCTCTTCAAAGGAATTGTTCTCAATTAACAGCTGTTTTCTGAGATTTGCCAGTGAGCTAGTTTTCAAATGATTAGTATGTGCTACAAGGAATTTTGTACAGTGCTAATTTTTAATCTGAATGTTGTGCAGACAACTGCAGAAGTTGTATTATGTCAACACACTTTCCTCTGTGAACTGAACTTGTCACCTCATCAGAAGTTTTGACAAGATCTGTTTTCCATAAAACTGTGCTGATTGGCACTAATTATGCTACCATCCTTTAATTCTTTAGTACTTTTATGTTGCATCAGCTTTTCTGTGACTTTGCCCAGAATGGAAGTTCAGCTAACCAGACTATAATTATTTTGGGTCATCATGTCTACCCTTTACAAAATATGCTACAGTAGATAATTACAGGATTTTTTCCTTTACATTATGTTTTATAAACATAGCCTTAGGTCTCCACACAGAATAGAAAGTAGACTTTTGTCTAGTATGTCCTTGAAAAGGACTCAGATTTGCAGGCCACAGCACAGACTGTCCCACACAGGACAGAGTACCTGCAATACACATGGAGAGGCTGACTATCGCTTAATTTTCACATGACGCAGAGTGCATACTGATGATGCTCCTGGAAAGGTTACAGCCTCCTTAAACTCTTCTCTACTCCATTAAGTCAACCCGTATCTCAGATAATCTCTTTCAGTGGTATGTTTTTAAAGCCTCTGTCATAGTTCAGTATTGTTTTCCCTGTCCTGTCTGTTATGGCACGACATCACAGAATATATGCCCTAGAGAGACCATGAAGATGGATGAAGATCACTACACACAATGTGTTGCTTTCAATGACAAAGGATCAAACACACTTAAATATGTTTAGAAAAGGTACCATAGAATATTTATTGATTCTGGATCTTTAGTTCTCAATCTCCTGATTCTTATGCAGTTATAACCTTAGGGCCAGATCCTCAGCCAGGGTAAAGCAGTGTCAACAGGCAATGCTGTGTTGAATGCCATGATGCCCCTATGATTTCTACAGCAGCTGAGCAGCCCTCTTCATTCTGAAATTAACACAGTATTTTGCTTTTACTCCTGCAGAACAGTTACAAGAGTTGCATGGCATTACCAAAAACATTTCTAATGTTTTTAAGTTTAAGTATTTACTATGCATTTGGAGTGTTCCCAATTTTTTTCAGATTACATCAAGAGGTGCCCTGTGTAGTCATACTGAAGAACAAAAAACAGAAAAGTGGCACAATCAGAAAAAAAAACACTTCAGAAAAATATCTAATATTTTCATGCCTGCTCTTGCCCCTTCAGTGGTGCACTTTTAGGAAACCAAAAAGGACTGTTGTGGTTTAACCCGGCAGGCAGCCAGACACCACACAGCTGCTTGCTCACTCCCCCCCACACACAGTGGGATGGGGGAGAGAATCAGATAAAGAAAAGTAAAATTCATGGATTGAGATAAAGGCAGTTTAATAGAACAGAAAAGGAAGGGGAAAATAATAATAATTATAATTATAATTATGATAGAATATACGAAATGAGTGATGCACAGTGCAATTGCTCACCACCCAATGACCGATATCCCCCAAAAAACAATTGCTACTTCCTGGATCATGCCCCCTATTTACGTACTAAGCATAATGTCATATGGTATGGAATACCCCATTGGCCAGTTGGGTCAGCTGTCCTGGTTGTGTTCCCTCCCAGCTTCTTGTGCACCTGGCAGAGCATGGGAAGATGAAAAGTCCTTGACTAGTAGACTACTTAGCAACAAAACCATCAGTGTGTTATCAACATTCTTCTCATACTAATCCAAAACACAACACTAGGAAGAAATTTAACTCTATCCCAGCTGAAACCAGGACACATATATATAGGGAGTAGCTATGATTTGTAATGTTATATTACCAGCTAATCAGATATGCATTTTGTTGTCATCTTGATCTTAGAAAATAATTGGAGGACAAAGTGTTCTTGAAATGTGCCAGCAAAAATATTATATTGGAAGTCCTTTTATTTTGAGGTTGCACTGCAATCCTTTGAAAATCAGCAGAACTCTGTATATAAAGGATTGAAAATACAGTACAATAACCCTGGTTTCTGTGTGGAAGAAGAAAAGTGTAAACAAAATGTATTTGATTATCCAGATTTATAAAAAGTGTATTAAAATGTATAAGAGGCATAAATACATTTGGGAGAAGGTAAAATGTGATCTGCATATTATGCCACAATTGAGAATTCATAGCAGATGTCACCTTGAGCAACTGCTAACCCATGTTCATGCACATGTACACGTACAAAGCTTAATCAAGTTATTTTTACAGATAAAAATACTGCCAATTAAAACTTTTTATTGGAATTATATGAAATAACATGGAATATCTTACATTTTTTATGTTGTTCACATTGCACTGCAAGGAATCTATGAATCGTCTTAGGTCCAGAATTCTCCTAAGGAGATTTTGTCTTAGGAAATTTCTAATGCTTATTGCTATTAGGAATTGAACAGGTCACTTTCACCAGACGTTTCTGTAAGTTTGCTAAACTCACGAAGGAAAAAAAAAAAAATTATAAAAACTCCCACCTATTCTGGAGGCAATATATTTGTGTTTGATTCCATGTCCTGGGAAAGGTTCAGATGTTGTGCTTTTCAAAATGTTATTGTAATTGGTTTGCAAATTCATTGAAATAGGTTTAAGGTGTTTTCTTTTTGAGTGAATCCAGTAAATACTAATTTAGTAATTTTTCTATTTATCTGTCATATTTGTTGGTATAAGTAATTTTCTGGTCTTGAACAGCATTGAATTACCTGTGATCTGTGAACAACATATGTATTATCTGTGTATTATATTATTATCTCTGAACAACATACGTATTATCTGTGATCTGGGCCAAAGTAACTTGAAGATGAATTCAGACTGATAAGTCTGAAGCATAATGATTCCCCTCCCAAGCTATGGAAATTTGTGATTATAAGCTGAAGAATCCAGTTCAGCTTTCTGAATCTGATACACAATTTTTCTTTAGCCTACTCATTATAAAACACCCTAACACATGTGGTGGAGAAATTCAATTTCTAAATTATAAAATGTCTAGAAGTCCTTGAATTTCAACTTTTTAAAATAAGTCTATCATATTGGTCAGTTATTAGAGAGGTTCTAATTAATTCACACTTTTAGCTGAGACCTACTTGCCAGTTACTCTGTCTATAGGTTTGTTGTGGTTTAACCCCAGCTGGCAACTAAGCCCCACCCAGCCACTCACTCACTCCCCCCCGGTGGGAGGGGAAAGAGAATCAGAAGAGTAAAAGTGAGAAAACTCGTGGGTTGAGATAAAGACAGTTTAATAGGGAAAGCAAAAGCCGTGCACGCAAACAAAGCAAACCAAGGAGTTCATTCACTACCTCCCATCAGCAGGCAGGTGCTCAGCCATCTCCAGGAAAGCAGGGCTCCATCACACGTAACGGTTGCTTGGGAAGACAAACACCATCACTCCAAACGTCCCCCCCTTCCTTCTTCTTCCACAATACGATGTGGAATATCCCTTTGGTCATCTGGGGTCAGCTGTCCCAGCTGTATCCCCTCCCAACTTCATGTGAACCCCCAGCCTACTCGCTGGTGGGGTGGGGTGAGAAGCAGAAAAGGCCTTGACTCTGTGTAAGCACTGCTCAGCAGTAACCTAAACATCTCTGTGTTATATCAACACTGTTTTCAGCACAAATCCAAAACATAGCCCCGTACTAGCTACTATGAAGAAAACTAACTCTATTCCAGCCAAAACCAGCACAAGGTTGTGTTTGCCTTCCATCCAGAATTAGTCTGTGTTTAGCAGTGCTTATATGTGGCCAGAGGCTGTTGTGAATCCTTAGTAGTAGGCCTCAATGTGATGTCTGAGTTCGTGTAAGTATGCTTTGCATTTCAATGGGCAGTTTCATATTTTGAAGACAACTATTTAACTTGGAAGCCAAACACAGTCTCATCCCCGGGCAATACCATAGAACTTGATCCAGTTTGTATCACCTGAAACTGGACCCCTCTGTCCTCCATGGAAACTGCCTGACTAAATATTATTACTGTATGCCATATCAGTCTGGTTTTTATGTAAGTACTATTAATGTATTAGCCTTCCATTATGATCTAATGAAGATTATAAAGTTTTGTCTGCAAACAGCACCAGAGCCATGTGTTCATATGGTGATGAGGTGATATATGAATTTTGGGAGGCTTTTATTTTTATTCTTTAGTTTTACTCAGCTTCCTTTTACTGTTTTGTCATTTCATTGTGCTGCAAACTTCAGGGTTATGTAATTAGAAAAGCTGTCCTGGTTTAAACAGAGTTCCAGTTATGATTACAATTCATAAAGCCATCTCACTATCTAAAACTAGATTCCCAAAATTAGAGGTAACTCTTGGAAAATTGCTAATGTATCACTTTTGTTTGGATTATCTTTTAATTCCAGTATTCCTGATGATAGCTTTGAAAGCATCAGCTGTAGTTTTGAACTCTGCTGGTACAGAGCCAGTTAGTCTCTGTAAATTAAGGAAGGGTGCTGTCCCTCAGTCTGCTTTCATTTCTTTATTTTAATTGTTTCTCAATTCCAAATGAAGGTGAAAACAATGCATTCTTTACCAATATTTTTATTCCCTTCCCTTTTTATCTCCAAAAGTTAAACAAACAGAAATATTAGCAATGTAGCATAAATAAACAACACATATTGAGATCCTAACTTTAAAGGTGTTGGTACTGTAATAAAAAGTAGGTGAAAGTGGGGACTTAGACCTAGTGCAAGCAGCAGAAAATTCACCATGGATAAAATATTGTGTGTCAATGCAGAAAAGAGACAGAAAATTCTTGGACGTTTTAGATTCCTGTATGTGAGACTAGTTTCTCTTAAGTAGACTAGTTTTTCTTAAGTCTAAACTGATAAAAAGCTGCACTAACAAAATCAATAGTTTAAAAATTGCCTGCAAAGTGTTAAAAAGAAGGCCTATAAGTGGAGTAATTTCCATAAGCTACTGTGCTTATATATTTTAAAATAATTAGTGTATTTTTTATAGTTAGACTTGCATTATTCTTTAAAGATGTGAAGAGTAAAGAGTCTTCTACCATGTTTGCTTTTTTATAGGTAAAAATTAGGAGTGCTTTTCTTCCCTATTTTCCTTTCTGTAGAAATTCAGTGTATAGAAGATATTTCAGAGGCTTGACAGCATTATGACATAATAGGTGTGAAGGAATTGAAACCTAGTTAATTAAGATAGCATGCTTTTTCTTACTCTGATTTCAGTAATATCTATTTAACCACTTCAGAGGAAAGGTGAAGGCTAATCGTGTCACTTGGCTCCATATTTAAGGATAGGAAAACATATCAGACAGTTTTGAGGGAAAAAGAGAGCACAGAGAAAACAAAAACAAAGGACAGATTGCAAATAGTTGGGAAAAATTGGTTTATCGACAGTCAGTTTTTTCACTGGTACAAAGTTAAGGAAATTTTTCCTTACTTTTATTCCTTTCCACACTTTTATTGTGTTTGGGAGCAGTTTCTGGTTGTTGGAATGAGTTTTATCATAGTTTGCTATATTTTTGTATCGTAGACTGAATTATATTTCATTTTTGGGAGGTGGAAAGGGGAAGTACAAGGAAAACAGGAGAAAGTGAAACAACATCAGTACTCATTTTGAGTGAGAGGTCTTTATTCCTGAGCTTACCTGCTATCCAACTTCTGAAGACAATTTACAGGGATGGAGACGTGTTTCTTTTACTGAGTCTTGGGTAGAATAGAGGGAAGGAATTCAGCTGCCTTTAATTTCATTTTTTATGTTCAGTGGAAAGCAAGGGCAAAGAGAAAGAACAGTCATGTCAGGGCAGGGCTCCTTTTTTACAGGGTGACTTCCCATTTTTCAGCTTTTGAGATGCAATTGCTCAGCTATGAAATTCCATGATGCACACGCAACTTAATGACTTGAAAATGTTACAGTTCCAGACAGTTTTGATACCAAGGAAAGTAATTTTTCTCTTCCATTTTTTCTTTGATTTCAATAAGATGACAAACCTGTTTAATTGTAATCTCTTTTTCTGAGAGAGCCAAGAATATTGCTATTTTTAACAAACAAGAGAAAATGGAAGGTATTAGAATGAACTGCTTGAGGAACCATCACAAGCCTCGGCAACTCTTTCTAGAAAGATGGTATGTCTTTGACTTTGTTCAGTCTTAATATAAATACAGAGCAACATGTTTTTTCAGGAAATGCACATACAACAATCCTTTCCAAACATAACAGCAGTAATACTGCCAAAACATGATACTCTGCTGCACAGCACATTTATCTCTCATTTCTGTCTTCCTTAGGTCAAGGTGATTAGGGAAACACAGCAGGTAGCTGTTAGTTATGTTGCTTAGAGTATACTCAACATAAGAATCAAGAAGTATGGAAAGGCTAAAATTATGTTTAATTTGCTTCTCCCTGAAGAATTATTTCTATAATATATACATGTAATTTTCTCTTCAGAAAATAAAATCTAGAGAAGTGACAGATTCATGAGGCTAATGATAATTCCTGTCTTAAATACCTGTCTTTATCTAACTACGTGTCACCTTTTCATACAGATAGCTTCTAGTACATGTACATAGAAAACACATGTACTCTCTATGTTTCCCTTTCAGTCTGTCCTTAAGATTTGTGCTCTTTGTGCTGCTATCAAATAAATGGTCTACTAAGTGTTAAATACAGGATACATTATAATCAATGTTTATATTCAAAATTTTCAGTTCCATATTGATTTATATATATCTCCAGAAACAAATATGGCCAACCTTACCATATTTGAAGGGATACTATTGAATTTTAAAGACTAGTATTCAGACATTTGGAAACGGAAGTCCCAATTTGTTGTTCTTTTGTGAAGGTAGTATTACACAGAATGTGAATACATGGTCATACACAACTTTTACTTGAGGCCCACTGCCACATTAAGTGCACAGCATGCTGATTACAGTCTAAAACAGTAGCACAGTATTTCTGTTTGTGACATAACATATTTGTTACACATTATCCAGTCTCTGCATAGAGTAAAAGCGGTGTTCTCTTGAAGGCTGCCTTTATAAGTATAAATTTTCCTTTAGAACAGTCAGTCCTTTGATCAAAAAGAGTATGTATAGTGCTTAGCCTTAATAAGGACATTTTTTTTTTTCCCTGCCTGATGAACTTTCATTTGCAAGCAATATAGTAATCATGAATTAAAACTCATTATATATCAGAAGCTAACGCATGCTAAGGTACTCTGCTGAAACATCACATGAATAGATTAGAAATAGTTGTGCAAACTGCATCCTGATAAGGCAGTCCAGTTTTCTTTGCAAATGGCTTGCCACAGGCACAGTATTAACAGAACAGGAAGACAAATCATGCATTTCAACTCCCTGGCTATTCCTTGATCTGATGGGAGCTATTCCTTTTATCTAAATTACATATTTTAAGGGTGCCTAATAATCCAATTACACTGCATCGAAAAACTCTGGCCTGTCTTTCTAGGAAGAATGCAAACAGTAGTAACAACAGTCCAGAGTAGTTTTCAAGAATTGTCCCAAAGCACTTCATGTAAGCTTGTGTGCTCATATTGTTCATTCAGTGATCTAAAATAATCTTTACGATGGCATGTACCAAATCCTCCCAGCCAGCTCAGCTGTTTACCGCACAAGCAAAATCTTGGGTTTATATCCCAAAATGTTATTTGCTTTCTCACATTGCAAGAAGTTCCCCAGATATTTCATAACTGCAAGTCTTGTCTGCACTGATTGTGTCTCCCCTGGAAGCTGGCACACTGAGTTACCAAATGGTTTCTCAATATTATGCTGAGACATTGGTCTGCTACTGAACAGAGGGAAGAGTGCCAAATACTGACTCACCAGTGCTACTTTCCTTAGCACCTGGGATTTTCTTTGGAAAGTTCCCAAACAATTATTATGCAGGGCAGAATCTGCTTATCTTATGAGATGGTAAGGCACAGATGGTAAGGCATTTCCATCATCACCAGCATCCACAGGCAAATGAACTATTTTCTGTTCAGATCTGCTTCCAAGAAGACTTAATATTTGATGGATATAATTATGTTAAGCGAGCCTGAATCCAGGACTAGATATGGAACTGTATTTGCAGTGCTTAGAAAATATATCTCAGTTATGGATATACGACAGTGCTAATATCTAAAATATGTGTACACAGCAAAGGGGTTCCAAAGGAAGATGTATGAGAACTCTGTAACTCATTATTTTATTGGCCATCAATTATAGGAAAACAAACCAAAACCAAACTGTCCTACCAAAAGAAAAAAACCCCACAACACTTTGTTTGCAGGGGGATTTCCATACCTTTCAGAGAATCTGGAAAGAGGCCTATATATACATATATATATAA
>NW_009219566.1:0-919 GCF_000690835.1 Fulmarus glacialis
CCCGCCTGGTTCTACACGTGCTAATACAGACATCCGAAAGCCAATACTGCACAGACAGCAAACGCGGAGGGCTAACATGAGGACTTGTCAGCTGGATAATCTCGCCTTCACGGCGCATTACCTCAGTCTCCGAGCTCTCCTTGGGCTCTGGCAGTATTAGTTTCAGCAAATTCATTTTCCTTCACAAAAGCTTTTGGTTACTCTGGGATTAGGGACTGTTTAGAGTTCATTGTTTTCCCGAGCTGCCTTGTTTTGCTGTAATGCTTAGACGCCTGGTCTGCAGGAACTTAATCTCCCTTCCCCTCCAGCAGTCCTGTTCTGTGAAAATCTGTTCTCTGCTTTAGTGCAAATTGTTGATGGGAGATAGCAGCGGGTCTTTCTGCTTCTATTTAACGTGTCAGCAGAGAAAGACATCTGCTTGCAATTATGGGCACGGCCTCGCTGAAGGATTGGCGTGGTAGATTTTATAAGATAATAGGAAATCTTTATCAATTCATAATTCCTTGTGTCATACAAAGGAATATATTTCATTTAAAATATTCATCTTTTTATTTTACGAAATTAAAGGATAAACCATGAGATTGATATCAAGGGAAAATGCCTTGTGCTCTGCGCGGAGTGAGTCCTGGCTTTCCCACACGAAAGCCTCTGAGCAGGCGAGGGCCGGTCTGGGGAGCAGAAGGGCTCTGAAGCCGTTCGCTCGCTGCCTTCTGCGATGTGCCCAGAGAGGCAAATCCTTTGGCAATGACTTGCTGCTGGCTTTACAGAATGCTCCGAAACATGAAAATTGTCCCCAACACAGTGCTCAAAGCACCAAAATCTCTTAGATGGGGCAAGTGGCTGCAGACGAGCTGCTGTGGACCAGCACCTCTCCCGAGCCGGCGGGGCAGCCCCTGCAGTACCCCGGCACGTTCCCGGC
>NW_009219566.1:984-5914 GCF_000690835.1 Fulmarus glacialis
GGCTGCGGGAACAGTCGTAGGACCAACATGCTCCATTCTCGCTTTCCCCAGCCCCAGAGTAACCGGTGCTGGTGGAAGTGATGGACGCCCACCTGGGGCTGCTGCGGGCAGCGGTGCGCGGTGCGGGTGCCCGGGGAGGGGAGCTCGGGGGACTCGAGACACGCTGGGACCGGCTTGCGGTCACAGCACGGGCTACCCAGCAGGCTGGAGGGGGCTCCTGCCACCCCTTCCGCGGCACAGAGGGAGCCGGGTGGGAGCCTCCTGCCTGGGGTGCGGGGAAGGGGCTGCTCCGCTCCCCAATCCCTCCGTCTCCCCTCGAAGGCTGCTCCTGGCAGGGCGTGCTGTCAGCGCAGCTATTCTTGGCCTTCCTCAGCCCATTCGTCAGCCCTCCGGGAGTCTGCTGTAATCTCTGTGATTAAGGGTCTCGGAGCATTTTCAACATCATTAAAGAAACAAGAAAATAATAATAATAATGATCTGTGCTCAGGAATGCTCCCGAGTGGAGTCAGAATTGCATTCAATGCCTTTCAGCTAAGAAAGCTATTCATGCTTCAGCCTTAGCAGATTAACAGGGGCCGCATCCCCTGGCTCTGAGAGCTTTCTGTGCTCCCTCCTCCTAGCAGCACCAACTCCTGTTCCCCACTGTACACCCTCTGCTTGGACGTGGATCTTCATCTTTGGGGAGGGGTGGAGGGGTGCGTCTGACTGCAGAGACGGTGGGTCTGTTCTGTGAGTGTGGGAGAGAGACACATACCTGTTGTCAAGAGAGGTCGTGAGGTCCAGATCCTGGCAGCTGGTCTCGCTGACGTGGAGATGCTCTCCCTGTTCACAGCGAGATAACTAACACGGGGCTGAGACCCTCCCCTGGGACAACTTTTGTGCCCAAAGGATGAGACTCTTCCGTGGGAAACTTTGGGGCAAGTGCAGGAGGCAAAAGTGAATGGCAGATGTAGAGCACAGGGGATGCAACCGTGCCATAGTGTGGACACGAAGCGTGCTGTGCGTGGCTGCTGTTGCTCTGTGTCTCGTTGCTGGGAATGTCTCCTTTCCTACCTCCTGGCTGGTACCTAAGCCTAGCTCTGCAATGTGTGGGCTGGCGTAACCAAAGGTGTGCTGCAGTGCAAGGATTGTATGAACAGCTCTTGGCTAGAAGCAGCGGGTACTGTGTGCTGCTGCCAGGTTGTATTTTTCTATATCCAGAACAAAAGGTCCAGCGGGAGCCTGACTGCAGAAACCTTTGAGTGCCCTGTGCAGACACACGTGCTGCACCTCTGCAGCACTGGGCAAAAGCACGGTACAGCTGGGTTTAAAAGCCTGGAAAGGCTGGCTGCTCTTGTGCAGGCGGCTGTTTCTCTGAGTGTGCTGCAGAGATCTGTTGTGCCCGTCCCCTGCAGTGTGCAAGAGCGTCCTCCTGCCGTCCTGTGCTTCTGGTCCCCTGCTTTCCTGGTCGCGGGGCTAGCAAGGGGCTGCAGATTGGCCCGTTGGCTGCGTTTGCAGCACGTTCCCATTGATGGGAAGGACACCAGATGCTGTGTCTGCAAGTGTGGGCTGGAGGGAGCCGGCCGTCAGGCTTGGAGAGCAAGAGAGAAGGGACCACAAGGAACCCCTCGACAGCAGGAGTGGCTGCTCAGCACACCGGGGTCTGCCTGCTGCGCGGTGTCGAGAGGTGTCCTGAGAAACTCTCGAGGATGGGGGCAGGTTGGGGTTTCAGGGAGCTGCATCTGGCTGAGCTAGTGGGGCCAGAGCATCTGGTCTGCTCTGGGGATGTGAAACATATCCTAGACTCTTCGGCTAATGGCACTACCAGTGCACGTGTGTATGAAAGCACGCACGCGCTGTCGCTAGCTCCCGACTATCGCCCAGCCCAGGAAAAACCAGCGAAGCAGCATGCGATTCAGACAGACTTGAGAACAAAACAAAGAAATGAGAAGGGTGGAAATTACTGGGCTGATTTCTAAAATGCCATGAATTTCTGGGTGCTGCTGAAACAGCCAAATTTTCACTAGAGCAGGGAGAAAATGTATGGCAGAATCAGCCGCAGGCAGAGTCCAGGACCTTGTCCCACGACAGAGGACAGCAGCCGTTCAGCCCGGGGCTCACGTCACTGGTGCACCCGCTGGGTCCAGCTGTGTGTGACGGGGGGCTGCCAGGCTCCCCGGGCTGAGGATGCGTTTGCTCCTTGCAGAGGAGGAACAGTCTGGTTTCATTTTAAGCTCCCAGATGTTGGTCATGTTACCAACATTTCTTTTTACTGAAGCAAATTCAAAACATCTCTTTTTCTTTAAGTTCTCAGACAGGAGACATGAGGAAGTTCATTTCTGTACAGCTCCCAACCCAAAACGCAGACTGGCCCTGGCCTGGCAGGGATGTGCTGTGGCATCCCTCTCCAGGGCAGACTGTCTTTCCCCGGCTTGTGCGCGGGGTCTGCAGGTCTGGGCGCCTCCAAGGTGGGTTGGGCAGCCCGGGATGCACACAAACATCTCTGCTGGGTCAGCAAGCTCTGGCAGACTGGCTGGCTCTGACTTCTGCAGCCCATCTGTGGAGGACAGACAGACGTGCCCCCAGCAGTCCGCTCCGACTGCAGCTCTCCAAATCCCCATGTGGCTGTGAACCAGGTTGCAAGCCTGGCCCTGCAGCTTGGCTTGCAAGTGGGGGCCTGGCTCTGTCTGGGGGTGTTCCCACTGCAGGGTCTCCCCATTGTCCCCGTCCTCCAGCCACCATCCCGGCAGCACCAGGAGCGGGGTGAGATGCTCTGTGCGGTGGCACTGGTGCGCCGTCGATGTAGTCCGCTGTCACCTGCAGCGCTGCTCCTGTGGGAGTTCGCCCTGGTCTCAGTTATACAGAGAGGGAAAATGTGCCAAGAGCCCTGGGCTTTGCATCTTTTTGCAATGCTGGGGATGTTGCTGGTCGTACAGGTGCGGGAGAGCCCTGCCAGCGAAGCGAAGCTTTCGGAGCACCCCTGCAGCGGGGCTGAGCCCCCCGGGCGCCCTGGGGCTGCCTTTTCCCTGGACTGGCAGTCGCTGCTGGGGCTGGCTGCCACAGAGGAGAAACGTCCTTCTTAATCACTTCAGATTTGGGGGCACGAGAAGCAGCTTCTACATTATAACATGAGGTGTGATTTTTGCTTAACTAAGACTTCCTGAGCTTCTTTGATCTTGATACCACCAACACAGCACTGGATCACTTTAGTTTCTTGCTGCTAAGCTGAAAAGTCTCTGGAAAGCAGAGCAGCTTTAATGTTCAAAGGGACCGTGAGCGCTCTCCTGCGCTGCTTACGCCCAAGCGCACAGCCGGCAGGGCTTCCTTCAGGGCACAGAGTAGCCGGGTTTGGGCAGATTTTCTTCTTTTTATCATTTAAAAGACAGGAAGACTGGAAGCAGCAGCAGACAATTCCTTGCAAACCCCAGCCCTCATGGCTCAGCCCCTCGCCTGCTCCCGCAGTGGTTTGCTGGGGCCGTGCCCCGTGCAGGAGTCGGTCAGCAGCTCCCGTGGGACGTGGCTGCCAGACTCGGTCTGCTCGCCCTGGAAAGCGACAAAATGGGGCTGTGTGGTTTGGGGTGCACGGCCCCCCGAGCCCTCCCGTCAGAGCGGGGCCGGGGTGTCCATCTGTCCGGTGGGGATGAGCACGAGGTCTGGAGGTGATGTGCCCAGGGAAAGCGCAGGCTGGCAGGCTTGCTAGTGGTCTCCTGCTGATTTGGAGCATTAGATTATGCAGGATTGAGTTTGATTTCTTCCCCCCTCCTCGGATTTTTAGTAGCTGACAGTTGTTACCAGCGTGAGGTACTAACTTTTTATTTTGAACGCATGAGTTCAGGCTCGTTAATCACTTCCAAATGCCCTCGTCTAAAGGCTATATTGTTTCAGCATTCAGCCACTAATTTTTTGAAATCTCTGAAATAAGACTCTGCTCTTGAACATGTGCTGGAGAGTCGTTCCTTTCCGCTGTATTTTAAAAATATACATGTGGTTTAATTCAACAAGAGAGCTGGAGGGGACATTTTTCCACCAGTTTTTTCCCCCTCTTTTTCTTTAGAGCTGTATCTGCCAAACCGCCCGGCTCTGTGCCAACAGCAGCCCCCTGGATGATCCCAAATGCATCTGGGGGTAAAGAAGTGTGTTTCCGGGGAAGCCCAGCATCGCTGCCTTGCGATACAGACCTTGAGGTGCCCCAGGGGCTGTTCATGCTCACCCGCTGGCTGAGGACAACGGCCGCCAGCTCTGGGGTGCAGGTACCAAGGAGAAACAAGGAGAAGGGTCTTCAGACGAGGGTAGGGTTTCCAGCAGCGCGAGAACATGTGCCACCTTGCAGGTTGTCTGGCTGAAACAGAAACAGCTGGAGCAGACCCAGAGCCGTGCTCCCCTCGCATCGCTTGGTGAGGAGGGTTGTCTGTGCCCCGTCGCTCTGCCAGTGCCGTTGTGCAGAGACAAAGCCGACGCGAGAAAAGACCGAACTCAAGGGCTTCGTGATGCGGATGAAGGCTGCTGGTTTGGAAAGGCAGCGACTGCTGCAAAACTAGAGGAGAAATGGCAGTGCCTTTCTGTGAATGCTCATGGCTCTAGCAGACACTGGAAATCCACTGATATATCAAAGCAATGCGATATTATGGTTCAAAAATGTGAAATGCAGGGAGGAATCCTGCCAGGCCTAAAACCGTCAAGGAACTTGGTTGTGTCTGGGCTCAGGGATTCCAAGGAAACATTCATTTCTGTGACTAAATTTAGTCGCTTCTATGTGCCCTAGCTTTGGTAGGACTCTTGAAAAGATCTGGGTGCTCCATAGGGTCTGGCAGACACAGGAGTTGCTTTAAACCCAGCCATCAGTCAGAGACCTCTGGCTCCAAGCAGAAAGAGACATTTTCAAGTTATTACTACTTGATTTGTAAAGAAAGGGGCGGGGGAGAGATGGGGAAAAGCTGTTGGTGCAGGATCC
>NW_009219567.1:0-5888 GCF_000690835.1 Fulmarus glacialis
CACAACTCTCTGGGCTCGGCCGTCCAGCAGACGAGTGCCTCGGGGTGACCTAACACAGCCTGCCCCTACTTGAGAAGAGGTAAGCAGGAAGATGAAACCAGGCTCTTTCAGCTGTGCATGGTGGGAAGGTGAGCCAACGAACATAAGTTGAAACATGAGTTTCATTCAGCATATAAGGAAACTTTCTCACCCTGAGGACAGCCAAGTAGCAGAAGAGGCTGCCCAGAAGCCATGCAGTCTTCTTCCTTCAAGGTTTTCAAAAGCCAACTGGATAAAGCCCTGAGCAACCTGGTCTGACCTCTTGTTTTGAGCAGGAAACTGGATTACGGATCTCCTGAAGTCCATTTCAACCTGAATTATGCTGTGATTCAAATTACTCTACCCAGTGAACTGGAGCTGCTGGATGGCATTTCCTGTGATCTGTGTTTTGCTAGCAGATATCACCAGCAGAGCAGTGATCACCATTTTGCTGTTCCTAAAACTCTTTTGCATTAGAGATGTGATGAAACCACCTTATTTGGATGTTCAAAAGAAATACCAAAAAGCTATTCTTTGACAAATATGTGTATGAATAATTAATATTCTCAGGATGTTAAGTTATGCTACAGCAAGGAGATTTGGCAGGCAGCTAACAAGGTAGAATGGCTAATGCTGCTGACTTGGTAGCCAGAACAATGATCTGTGATAAATGTAGGCACTAACAATACATTTGCCTGGCAACTAATGAAATACTTTCAATTACTTCATTAATATGGGAAGAACTGTTAATTGTTCTTTTTCTCCTTTAGGTTTCAACTCAGATTTCATTGCAAGTCTTGCTGTATTTAAGGATTTACTTAGTCTTCTCTTTTGGAAACAACTATGTAATGAGCAAACAAAACCCCCTTTCTACATCTGCTTTCATTCTAACAAAAGTACATACTGTGACTCACGGACACAGTACACTGGAATTTACAATGCTCACTGGTTACAAAGCTAAACAAAACAAAGGGAGACAATGTGTCTTTACACTGTGCCTTGCAAACTTCTGTTTTGAAAACTTATCGTGGTGGATATTCACAACTGGAACACTGTTTTTCTTTGAAAAGACATGGAGGAGAGTAAGGAAAATCAGTATTGCATTCTATTCTAGAAAATTATCAGAGGTGGAGTCTTAACACTTCTCTAGACCATGGGTATGTTGCTTGCTATCATCCTCCACAGCTTCAAAGATTTGGATTATAAACCGTAATTTATTTGTTTCCTTTCTGAGCCACCGGCATTTACATCAGCAAGCTTTTCTCTGAACTCATGAATTCTTTTAAAAGTCAGAGTTGAGAATCACCAGGACTTGAAAAAAAGCACAGAATACCATGAGGTTCACATAGAACTGATATTGGCAGCACTGATTTTCATTTTGTAGGCATGTTTGCATTTCAGTACTGATCTAAGGAGCTGAATAAGTGCACAAAATTCTTTATGAAATATTATTGATTGGAAGACTTAAACTTGTATTAAAAAATGCAGCTCTGTTCAAATTAAAGGATGTGTTGATGTCTTAAGCTTCAAAATAGGAATCTGAAGCTTGTGGATTGTCTACAACTTGTAATGAAAACTTAAGCAGGTCTTAAGGTTTTTACATTTCTATCTATACTTTCATACAATTTACTCTTAAAATCTAGAATGTTTTGCTCCACAAGGTTATTGAATGAAGATTCATGCATAAGTACAGTGTAGTTAACTAAACCCAAGATTGTCAATTGACTAGTCATTTGATTTATCTTTCTATTTCGGATTTTTAATTTGGCAGATTTTTTTTGAGACAGATTTTCTTTACTGACACTTTCTTTACTGACATCTTCTAGCAAATACCCTTATTCATTTATGAAATGTCTACTGCATTATTTGGTTATATTGCTATTCTCTTATCTAATTTTTTTTCATCTAATTTCTTTTCAGATGTGGAATTAACAATGGCTTGTTTACTTACTTACACACATTTGTGCAGAATTAAGTACTCTTAAAGGCAATATTCCAGCTGTCCTGCAATTAGTTCAGTTACTGCAATGCTTTTAGCATTTCTTTTTGGAAATCTAAATTGTTCCATTTTAAAAGAATTTTCATTTCTTAAATAATTATTTAAAATATAGATACATAAATGATATATACATTAGTGCACTTGAGTTGCACCTTGCAGTAACCTGGCAGTCAATGCACAGGCTGTTCCACAGATAGCCTATACATTTTCAAGATTGCCAAATATACGTATTGGCAAAGTATTCAGCACTAGCTTTAACATTTAAGAGAAGCATTGCATGAATAATGAGAATAGGGGAACAGTGCTAAAAGTAGAGATTAGCACCGAGGGAGACAGAAGAGAGCCGTTTCCTGGCAACAGGACGGAATCAGTAGCATGTTAGCTGGAATTTCTGCAGATGAAATTTCCTAGGTACACTTTCAGCTGTCTGTTGAAGGTAAAATGGGAATTGTTTATATTTTGTAGCTAAGTTACAAAATTGACAAATTCAGCGTGTTTTACAACTTTAATTGTTTCTCAGTTGGAAATCAGTCCTACAAAACCATGGACTTTCTATCGTTCATCAAAGGAGGAATAATAGTATGGACACAACCCACTCAAATAACTGATTTTACTGAAATGTGGCTGAACGGTTTTAGAGAAAAAAGTGTTATTTATTGTCTTTCTAGTCCTTCTGGTATATGAACAGATTTGAAATGGTGGAGATTCTATATTTAGCATAAAAGAGGATTGGTTTTGTGCTCTTTGTTCTTTTCTCCAGAAAAACGTTTTTGACTGGTGAACTAATACGATTAAAATATTACACCTTTTGAGTGCCAGTCCAGCACTGGGAAGTTTGCTGAACACAGCTACCCTCCCAAAGACTACAGGGAAGGCTACAAAACCTGGATTAAATACTGCAACTTCATGCCAGAAAACAACTCAGAAAAAAACCAATCATGAGAGATCTGATGAATATGTAAGATTTTTTCAAAATCCTCAGAATTCAGAAAAGAATATACTGAATTTTAATTTGAGTTTTAAAATCTGAGTGGGTAAGAACAGGGGGTTTTTTTAGAAAGAAGTTAAGATATTTATCAACTCATCTGTTTTTGTAGGATCTGGGACATTTGAGCATGGCAGCGGGACCAAGGAAAATAAAACTTTTCTGACATTTCAAAACCAGAAAAGGGACAGGAGGGAACCCTCCCAAAATTACTGTTAAATAAACCGCAACCTCTTCTGGCTTCCTTTTCGTATAGTACAGCATAAAGAAGCCTCTTCAGATATCAGTTCTTTAGAGAAGTATCGAGAAATGAGCAAAGAAGAATCAAAATTAGTTTGTGTTGCCATTACAGCTCTGAAAACTGATTCAATTCACACTACTTGCAAGAAAATGTGTACAAAATTAGTATGTAACCAGTCGCAATTTGAATCAATTTAATCAATCTCTCAAGATAACAATTCTGCTCAAAAAACAGTTTCACCTGCTAAGGTCATTAATGAGGTGAATCTCATCACTATTCATTAAATATGATTCACCATATTCCATAAGAACTCTTACATTAAGTCGGTGATTATACTCTAGTGGAAGATATTACCTGTGGAAGAATCATTATGATTCATTTCCCTTTCTATCTCTTTATTATGCCTTCTGTCCATTAATACATCTGTGAGGCTACCCTCCTTGTGAATTCCTTTCCTATTGTACAGTACCTACAGTATGCTGAAAGGAACACTATTCCAAACAAGCGAAAAGACAATTAAAGCTTTCTCTCTTCATTAGCCAAGACGAAAAAAAAAACAAAAAAAACAAACAATCAAACACAACCCCCCTCCCAATACCCCCAAAATTCAAGCAGCCTAATCATATATCCAATGTCAATGGACATATCTAATGTCAATGATTCACTGATAACTTTAACTGTTCTGAAAATACTATCATGAAACAGATATTTAGGCATAATGAGGCTTTCTGAGTTCTCTTTTGAGTCTGTAATACTTTATTAACACTCATGACAGACCAGTTGTAAAGCCATACAGAGGTAATAATTCTGTGCTCTAAAAACATCACCTACTCTTAGACGTAAAATAGGTAGTAGAGCTGAAGGACTATCCCATGTGTTAAGTATTTCCAAGTATTTATATAGAAAGTCAATGCTGCAAGAAATTGCATTTTTAAAGCACTCCAGCTTTTCATTTTTGCATTTGGACTGTCTCCAAAAGAAACAAGGTCCAGATACTGATCATAACATACACATAGCAGATCTTTGTATATAGCAGCAACATTGTCTACTGCTGCATTTTTATTGTGATGCTTCAAAGAAAATAGCTCTAAAGAAATATATTCTTAATTTGTGGAACAAAATTATTCACAAAGCATCAAGTTGTCATGGTTGCTGGATGAAATGATGGCAGAGAGAAGGAAAGATGGTTTAGTTCATTCACCTTCTTTGAACTTGGAAGCAGAAAATTTCTTAGATTGTATGGGCACCAATGTTAGTGGAAAAAATATTCTGGAAATTAATTGTGGTACTTGACTCCTAGCACGTTTTTCTATCACAAATATTATCTTACATAGTATTTAGAATGAATGTGCTGAAAAAACAAGGCAAGTAGAGATCCAATTTGCATTTTGACACTGAAGCCATTGATGTTATTAATAATACTTAAGTTTCAAATTTCAGAGTTTCATGTGTGAACAAATATATCTTACGAGTGCTGAAACGTATTTGGAGTTTTAAAGTTGCTCTTCTTTTGATCTTAGCTAGATTTAAATATATCTGCAAGATTCAAATATACCAATGTAAAATGCTGTTACTGATAAATCATAAGAGTGATTGAAGGGCTTCATCCCTCTCTTTTTAAAAGCCACATGAAATGAAACATTTTTTTCAGTTCAGTGAGAGTAGAATTCTGTATCATGGTATCATTAGTAACTGTCACAGTAATAACCGAATGCATACTAAAAACCAAAACTGTTGTTCCGTTTCTGAAATCAGAGTAAAAGCAATTTGAGATTTTTATTTATTGCACATACTAAAATTCTTCAATGAGTAAATATAACATGTAACTGGAACTATCAATATATTTAGGAAACAGTCTTGTGAAAAATTATAGTAAAACATTCTGGCCAATTAAACAGAAGTTCAGGTGTTTCAGCTGTTTGCTGAAGTGGCCAAAATCATCATCTGAATACTGCACCACTGCAGAATATTCTTGAAAAAAGTCTTGGTGAATTATGTCTCCTTATTGAAATTTTATCTGCTTGTGTATTTACTTACATTTGCTCATGCAGCAAATCCATTTAGAAACTCAGTATGATTATTGGACTAGTATACAGGGATTTTAAAAGGCTGTTACTGTTTTGACTTGTATTTGTTATAACACTTCATAATGTTTTCTTTAGCCCCACTCCTTAAGATCTCAGAAGATCTCTAATGGGGGTTCCATCACGTGTTGGGGTGAGTGCTGCTGGGTAAAAGCAGATGCAAAGCAACAAAACTTGATTCTGAGCACCATAATTATAACTGTTTATCGACTGAATCTTCAGACTTTGAGATTATGCTGTAGCCTACATTTCATAGAGGGGTTTGGGGTTTTGGTTTGGGTTTGGTTTGGTTGTAGGGTTTTTTTGTGTGTTTATATTAAGAGGTTTATATTAAACCTCTTGATTAAGCTTCTAGTGGTCTACACAAAAAGAATCAAATTTTGACATTTCTTTTGAAGGCAAAGCAGTCAACTCTTGAGTTGCACAAAATAACTAGTTAGGTTTCATTAAGTTTGGGGAGCCTCCTTCATATTCTAGTCAATGAAGAGCTAATAGATTTCAGGCAATACAGGTCTTTTTGGCAGCATGTTTAAAAAATTATATTATTATTTTAATTATATA
>NW_009219568.1:0-10593 GCF_000690835.1 Fulmarus glacialis
ATATTTTATATATATATAAAATATTTAAGTAGCTATATAAGCTGCAATTTATATATAATTGCTTTCCAGTGCAGCCTTATTTTGAAGGACTGAGGAAATGAAGCTTTTTGGTTGGAGGGGAGGGGACAAGGTTGGGCTTGCTGACATTTCTTTTGTTGTAATGTTGTGTAGGTCTCAGTTGACTGCGAAAAGGAGACAGGAGGAGCGTGTGGAAGGGAGGTCAGATCCTGCCAGGGTTTCCTGGGAAATGAGGTGAGTGGTGACAGCTTTCGGCAGCCGTAAGCCCAGAGGTACAAGCCCTCCTGGGCTTCCCTGGACCCCTTGGGTGAGACCTCTTCTGTTGAACCTCCGGGCTTCGTTTTTGTTATTGGTTTCCCTGTATTTTGCCTGTTCAGGGCTGATGGGATGATTTTAGACTGCTGATGTGCTCAGGGGTCTCAGAAGGGCTGGAGACTATCTCAAGTATGCTGAGGTCTGTGCACCACGCAGACTGTGTTTCTGGCTGTATTTGGGGTTCACAGCAGGGGACTTTGCTCCTCTAGATTTAGAGACCTCTGCTGCAATTACCTGCAATTGAACCAGTCCCCAGCCTCCTTTTACAGTCGCTGGAGGGAAATGGATATTTTTAGGAAGCACCTGACCCTGACCTGCTGTAGGCATCTGTGTGGGATGAATCATTCCCTACAATACCTGCTTCTCTGCACTGTCAGCGCAGCCGGGACGGCTTGTTTGGATGTAGGGTCTGCAACGCGTGCGTAATGTCTGCACCGTGCGTAGGAGGACTGGCGTTCAGGGTGCTTACTGGTGGCTTGGGATGTCCAAACCCACTGGATGAAAGCTTGGGCCTCTCCTAAGCTGCCCTTAAATTTTCTTCAAGGTTTGGACACAGCCTAAATCTGTGAGCTACTTGTCTGAGCCTGCTCTCAGCGTTTATACACCCTGACTGGCAGCGCAAGTACGTTCCTGAAGGATAGGGTATCATTGTTGAGGCAGTTTCAGTCCAACTGGGTTGGGTCATCTCACACTGGCTGTAGCAGTCCCAGTGGGGACCAGCAAGATGACTCCAGCCCCAGGGGATGACTCCAGCCCCAGGAGCCGCTGCATGGAGAGCCCGGGGAGGCTGCTGGGGCAGCCCACGAACCTCCTGGGAACCAGCCCAGGAGCCACTCTGGCTCTGGCTTTACAAGTAACGCGGCTTGTGGCTTTTTGGCTGCGGGAGGGTTTGGAGCAATGCTTACCCTGTCCCTATGGGAGACCGACACCTGTAGCTCGAGCATCCACATCCCAGTAACTGCTACGGTGCAGCAGCTGGCAGGTGCGGTAATGTGAAGAGCTGAGACCTGTGTGTCAGGGCTCTGTTGATTAGCATCTCCCTTGAGAGCTTTTGTGCACTTTGCTGCATCTCCTGTGCAGGGGAAATTCCCTCCAGATATTGGTCTGCCTTTGCTGGGCTGCCTCCCTTGCTTCACCTCCTCTCCGTAAGCTTTTTTTAGGGGGGCACAGGAACGTTGTTTTCTGTGTGTGCTTGCAGAGTGCTCACCATGTGCTGGCTAGTCCGTATTGTGGTGTGGATAAATATCGAGTAGAAAAGGTTAAAACTTAGGTGTACAAGCTGTTGTACCTGAGCAGCGGCAACTCTGGAAGATTTTTGGTACGCTTCTGTTTTTGCTGATGCCCTCAATATGCTCTCAGAGGTGCAGCCCGTTGCCCTGTGGTAAGAAAGAGGGATTGATGTTGACGGTGCATCCTCAAGAGTGTCACCTTAAATCAAGGAACAAATACAATTTGCTGCAGTACATCACTCTTGTTTAGTTTTAAGTGGACAAAGAGAGAGAGAGAGTGTGTGTGTGTTTCTTATATAGAGAGTTTCTTCTGCAGTTTACTGTTAGCTTTTCTGTGTTACTTCATTGGAGAGAGGAAACGCTCCTTTTTATAGTGAGGGAAACGCTGTCACGGTGGAATTGCGTGGTCACTGCCTTTGCCTGAGCCCTGGCCATGTCCAAGTGGGGGACACGGTATGTCTTCTGCCTTCCATCTGTCTACCTTGTGGACCAGAAGATGTTGCAGGGACTCATGGTGCCCTTGGGTTCGATGCTTGCTTGTGCTGCTGGTCTCTTTGCTCTCAGGTCGTGCCTCGATTCTCCATCCAGAGAACAGGGATAAACTGAGTTTTTGGAGTTGTGATGATGATTATGTTAAGGACAAGCGATATAACAGAGGATCCAAGTGCTGTGTCTAAGCAGGGGTGATGCTTTCTGCAGTACCAGTGGTTCCCAGCGAAGAGCCTTGTTTTTACTTGGCTGCTGGCCGTCTGGCTGGCTTTTCCGTGATAAAGTTCATTCCAGCTGGCTTCCCTTCTCCACCCCTCCTTCTTTGGAAGGATTTTTGTGCCAGGCTGACACTTAGGACATCCGTTCGGGGCTTAGAGATGTGGAGCCACCGAGCCCGTGACCTAGTGCGAGGCTCTCTGCTTTCCTTGGGTTTGGTTTGCTGGGATGCTTTGGGATTCTGGGACACATTAAGCAGGAGAATGTGCACATCTCCATCTTGACCAAGATAAAATGAGCAACCTGCCTGAAGTGGGGAGGGTTTTGCAAGTCTCAGTGACAGCGGCTAAATAGGCTGTGAATTGGGGCAGGTGGAGAAGGAGGTTTTTTATCTGCTTCCCGGCAGCTAAAAGCAGGTGTTCAGTCAACCGGGAGTTGCCCTAAAGGCAGAGAATAAGGATGCAAATGACCTGTGAAACATAAAAGGAACCATCTGAATGCCCCTTTCTGCCACTAACGAAGTTTATCTCCACCCTGGGTAATTTGCATGACGCAAGTTGATCAGCCCTGAGAAAAGGCAGTTGGGTCCAACATGACAAGATGACTCTGTCAAGCCTAAGGATCTTGCAAAGAGGCAAAAACTGGGCAAAACCCAGAGGCCAGGCTGGGAGATAGGAAACACGAAAGGGTGGGCTGCCCCGATGCTGTCCCGGCAGGGAGCTGGGTCCTGGGGCGAGCGGGGTACTCAGGCACAGGCAGTGTTTTTGGCAGCAGTTAATTACTACCAGCAGTTGGTTGGCACTTGTGAGGTCCCTGCAACGAAGCTTCCTCCAGGTTTCGCAGTAGTTCAGCTAAATCAACGCTGATCCTCGGCATAGGATTGTGCGTAGCAGCTTAAAACCTTCTTTGATCAGTGCAATCTGAGGAGCGCTGGGTTAGCAGAGCTTGCTGAGCTGCTGCCCACTATACTGTTGCAAGTATGACATTAGACTGGTTAGTTCAAACCTACCTGGAAGAGCTTTCAGGCTGTGCTTTGCCTTATGTTTGATGCAGTAGCAGTGCATGAATCTAAGCAGTTGCCACAGCTCAAGGAGTAACTGGTTAAGCGGTGGCATCCCTTAGCTCAAAACCATTGTGGATTTAGGACCCTTCTCAGCCAGTGTGGCGATGCTGAGCGCGGTGGGGAGTGGTGCTGAGCTGTCGCTCTTCCCGTGCTGTCCCGATTCTGCTGCAGACACATTTTACGCCCAACCTGGGCTTACACCCAACGGGGGCTTTTAATGAAGTTAATTTTTTTTGCTGTGATTTGGACCGGCACACGTGTCCCGTCAGGCATTGTCAGCTCAGTCGTGGCCGCAGATGGCCGGTCCCCCCTCGTCTCTTGCCTGTGCTCTCCTGCGGCGCAACGTGTCCCGCTTCACTTCACTGATAGTTTCACTAATTTTCCCAGTGAGCACTTCCTCAGCACCCCCAAAGCCAAGACTCTGACTCTTTCACCACAAGGTTAAATGCTTATTTATTTTGTGGGCTGCTCCTCACCATTTCTGATTTCACTTGATATGTGCAGGATACAATGATAAAATCCATTTGAGCTGTCTCCTATTTCAGGCGTTTTTACTTTAAAGTAGGCACATGGGGTGACAAGCGTGTGCGTGGCTGCCTGGATGGGGAGGTGGGGAGGGAGCAGCAGGCTGGGCAGCCCCACGCTCTCTGCAGGCTCCTTCCTCGCCCCTGTGGGCACTCAGACCTTTGATCAAAGGTTTCGAGGCATTACATCCTCTCAGAGTCATTGCTATAAATCTGGAAAAAATAAATTGTGACGTTGTTCAGGCTGGTCTTCCCTCAGCTCCTTGCATTTTCCTCTTCAGGATTCAGCTGCTCCTCATCAGCAGCTCCCAGCATCGTCTGGGCCAGCCGGTATCTTGCCACGTTCAGTGGTTACACATGTCCTAGAGAGCACGGCATCACTACAGGCTCGTACAGTCTCCTTTGTGAATCACATTGCGTGTATGGCCGTGTGGGTCTCGTGTGTTTGTGGGGGGTGTCCAGTAGCAAACTGCAAATATTTAGTTGAACCAGGTGTTTTCTGGTCTTTTTTTTTTTAGGTTTTGCATCAATGGGTTGTTCAGTTCCGCTGCTTCCTATTAAAGTTAACGGTGTCTATGGATGGTTAAATCACACGCATATAAAAAGCTGCTCTCAGAGGTGGTTTGTATCATCTGTATGTTTTTCTTGAGTGTCTTCTCAACCCCCCCATGCCTTTGCCTTCCTCACCATGCACAGAGCTGCCCTGACCCTGGTGTCTCCCCAGGCCGTGCACTGCGTTTCCTGGGAAGCTCGGGGACGTAACAAGGGGATTTGAGGAAGATCATCCAGACATGGTCCATGGTGGGGACCTCGGGGAGCGAAGCTGGGGGGGAGGCTGGGAAGTCCCAGGGGAGCAGCCGGGTCATCAGCATCTCCTGCAGCACAGCAGGATCCAAGGGCCAGCCCCCGAAATGCTGGCCGGGAGGGACTGCCAGAGGTCTCCAGTGCCTACCAGCACTGGAGGAGGGCAGCCAGCACGTCTCCAGGTGACCCCTTTCAACACTGTACCACCTTGCTTGTAGGAAAGCTTTCCCCAGTGTCTTACACGATCCTCCCAGGCCACGACTTGTGGATGTCGCCTGCTTGTTGTATAGTCTGCTGTCTTGGCTGTGATGGGGTGGATGTTGAAGGGTTTGGGAGGAGGCAGGGAGAGGTCTTCTCTGGGCCACTTGTGGGCAACAAGTGATGGCACGGGTGGCCAGCAAATGCATCTGCAGCATGTCCTGCAGAGACATCTCCTTTGGGAGATGTTGTCCTTGTGGGGATGTTTTTCCGTAAGAAATTTGACCCATTTGCAGAAAACCATGTTCATTTTCTGAATTATGAAGCTGCATATTGAAAACCAATATGGAGTAAAGGGGGACAAGAAAGATTAATTATTAAACCCAGGGCGCATTCTGCTAACCTCCGAGTGCTCTGGGGGTAATGTTTCTTAATGATAACCCTGAGTCATAACTGCCTGCTCTATTGCAACCTGCAGGCAGGTCACTGTTGGCTTGGAAAGGTGGCATGCTGGCTGGAGCCAAGAGGCTTGAGGGGTCCACATTGATGGCGCTGGTGGGTGCATGGTGCCAATGCACCTTCATGGAGGGGGGGGATTAAAAACTGGACGGTGAAACACATGAACCAAACTGCCGAACGGCTGCCTGTGTTGGACTTGGATTTTTTTTCTTTTGTTCAAGTGTGTTTGCCTGAATTTGTCAACTGGTTTCCCAAAACAAGAGGGCCTGAGAGGTCTTTAACAGCAATAGGTGGAGGAAAGGGTCACCTTTGTGAGAGGGGGTTTATTGCTCCAAGCCCGCATGCTGGGAGCTGCTGTCTTGGAATGAGATAGGTGGTGGTTTTCCATCTTGTCGTTCCTTGTGGTCACGACAGGGAGAGCTGATGTTCCTGCAAATTGGCCGTGTGTAGTGACATGCCAAGAATACCTCCTTACTGGGTTGCATCCTTCCGTGGGAAGGCATCAGATATATGTTGTGATGGGGATTAACTCATTAGGCCTTACTCTATAGATAATGCTTTACAAATTGTCTTTTCCTGGGAAGATTTCCTATCTGGGCATAGTCCCAAAGAGCATAAAGTGGATGGTTCTGGCTATTTCATGTTACTCCCAAACGTGTTGGTATTTTGGATAAACAGCAGAAGCTGCAACCCTTTCCCTGTGCTCTTGCCCATGGGGATGCTGCTGGTGCGGGCAGGGCTGCTGGACAGTTGAGCAGAACCAGGTGGGAACGGGGCAGAATGGGCATTCCTCACGTCCGACCACTGGGAAGTCACGTACCACTTAGGGTATCTGAGAAGAGATGTCTTGGCGATGGGGGAAAATGGATTGTCTTGCTGAATTGAATTTTCATATTTCTATAACAGTTGTGCTAAAAAAAAAAAAATCTTTATGCTTCTTGGGATTCATTTTTCTGTGTTTTCTGAGAGCACAAATGAAGGCTTTCAAAGCAGTTTCATTTTCCAAAAGGGGGAAGAGCCCAAGCCTGAGCATGGGGCACCCTGGTCCTGGTGTTGCCACATACTTCCCGAGTGATCTTGGACAGGTCACGCAGCCGGACCAAAATGTCCAAAGGTGTGACTTGGCAGCCAACATGCTGGCCCACTTGGAGATGTTGTACTGGGATGACTGTGCCAGTTGGAGCTGGTATTTGGTGAACTTCACTGCTCCTGAACGGCTGTGGGTAGGAGTCAGGTGAGGTTAGGTGAGTAGTCTAAAAAAACCTGATTTCTAAGGTAAGCTCCACTTAGATTCAGTGGGAAGAGAGGGAACAAATGATGCTTTGGAGTAGCCTGTTCCTCCATGGACCATGGAGAGTTTCCAGACAGTTGGCTTACATTAGATGCCTAACTTCTAGACAGCTAAGCTTAGGGAGAGAGCAGTCCCACCTTTTAATTTCCTGATGTCTCTGTTGCTTGTCTGTAAAATGAGTTTAATATTAAGTCCTTGTTTCCCTGAAACAGAGGATAAATGTAAAATTTGGAGCTGCTGCATGGTTACAGCAGCAGATGGGTGACTGCGTTTGGGATAACGGGCTGATCTTGGTCATGGGCAGCATCTTTCAAACTGCCAGCATGCCAGGGGTTAACGAACACGCTTGGGTTTCTCCTGATGAACTGATGTGTTAAGGCTTTGAAAGCAATTTTACTGCCTCACGCCACCACAAACGTTTTTATTTAAGATATTCCTTTCATGAAGCTTCAAATAGCACCCACGTCGGACTGAAATCGAAATCTCCAGGAGAGATTAGGACAATTTCGCTTGAGGTTTCTATTGTGGTCGCTTACAGGAGAAAAAAAAGAGGGTAAGATAACCAAGGTCAGCACCTCACATCAAGCTGCCAGTAGAGCTCCTCCGGGGGAGGGAAGGATTGAGTTACCCCGCGCCTGTAATTCATCCCTCATGCCCACAACCAAAACGGCGATGAAAAAGGATGGGAAAGTTAGGAAAACTTTTTGCTGTAAGCTGAGCTGGGCAAACGATGCTCAGAGCCGTGTTGGTGTCTTGGGCGCAGATTTCTTTTCAGAAAGCAATGGGGAGGGATTTTACCCAAGGTTTTGTGATAAAAGTCCTGATGTCCATAAAGTGTGGAGCAGAGTGTGCCTCTTCAGATGCGCCGTGCTTGCCCATGGTGTTAACAGGTTTTGGGGGCAGTGATTCCGATTATGTTTTACACCTATTATTGCTCAATATAAGTATTGTCTTTGTTTGAATTTGATTAATTACTGTTTAATACTGTAGTATGCTTTATTACAGGTAAGTTCGACCTTGTATTTATTAGTCTTACCTTTCTAGAGAAGTTGTTAAATGCTTCCCAGCCCTGGGATGCTCACGTGCCCCCTTCGATGCCCTTGGGCACGTTATCCAATTGTGATAAAAACCCTCCAACCCGTTTTCATTCATTTTCAGCCTTGTTTTGCACCATAACTTGATTTTTATGAAGTCATTGAGCTAACTACAGTATTACTCTAGTGTGATTTGTATGCTTTTGACATTATTGACATTTTTGCCTTATCTGGGTTAAGTCTCAAGGATGGCATCCTGGCGTTCCTTGCCAACATTACTTTTTGTCTAGTTAATGTTGGACTAGCCTTCAAGGAATGGATTTTTAAAAGTTATTTCTGAGGTTCTGCTGATTTTTGCCATGTCAGGGCTGCATGATTTTAAGAAAATCGCATTTCAGCAGCAGGCTGGCTTAGAGAGCACGCTGGTGCACTCCGTGATGCCGAGGAAATAATTTGCTGCAGCACCCTAATGCATGCAATCCTTGTTTTTCCTCGGATGTCTCCCATGGACTTTCTGGCTGATTTTTCTCTGGTGAGATCTGACTTGATCGTCGTCTCTTGTGGTATGTAGGGCTCCAAGCCAAGAATATCCACTATTTTTGAAATGCGATCATTGCTGTTCAAAATAGGCTTTTTTTCCATGATCTTACAAGATTTTGCCACTTCTTTAATAAGCTAATTTTATCCCTGCTTTGGCATCCATAGTCCTTGGTGTTATTTTGGTGTGTACTATATATATCTTCTATATAGCTCTGTGTGTGTACACGTTACTGTGTGTGGTTTATATACAGCCTGTCTTGCCTGCGCTGTCACGAGGAAATCAGTCTCACTTTTGTGGTGGGATCTCAGGTCGGATGTGTCGGGTCCAACCAGTCCATTGCCAGACCTCTCTGTGACCTGTCCCAGTTCACTTCCCTTCATCCCCAAATTAGACCATTGCTCCACCTGGGCAAGAGAAGACACAAACCATCCAGCACCATTTCAGTTGCCTGTAGGTGAGGGGTGCGTGGGCTTTGTAGCTGCTAGGTGGAAGCCCCCAAATCTCCGAGTTACAGATGCTCATCGACTGCGTGTGTGCAAACAGGCATGGGTCCACAAATGTGGTCAAAGCATGTATGGGGAAAATGTCTTTAAAAATGCGGATAAAACTGCCCTGAAAGAGGAGGGGAAACATGCTGGACTGTGACCGGGGTGCTTGCATCCTCATGGATGTGGATGAAGGCTGGAGGCAGCAGCTGGGGCAGAGGTGGAGTGTGTGGTGGTGTGGGTGGAGAAGAAGATCATGGGGAGGAACTCTACACTGGATGGAAGACTCAACAAGAAAATCTTGATTTAGGTACGGAGATCATTAATAGGGGCAAACTGGTTCCGCTGTTGTTTCTTAGGCACCTTACTTTGCTACTTTGCTTTCCTAGTGTGCCTGCTAGGGTCATGTGCATGAACTTAGTAACAGGGTAGAAGGACTCTAACAGTGCCAGCATGCTTTTGGGGCAGAAGAGGAGCTGGAGTTAACCACAGGTTGAGTCATGGAGTGAAAGTGGAGCCTCATGGTCAACTCCAACCTGAAGGAGCTTGTGGATTAAAATGCCCACTTAATGCACCCATCTTTTGGTCCTGCTTGGAAGAGGACGTTCTCCTTGAATGGACACGTATGGCCTTTGTTTTGGTGGCATCTCTTTAAGACCTCTGCATGGTCATGATGGTATCTACCATGGAGATGGAGACTGTCCTGTTTTGACTGTGTCAGTTTTACATATTTGCCTAATGTGAATCACAGTCCAGCTGAATTGTGATGGGCTTTGTCGTAGGCAAGTAAAGGTTTCCAAGAAGCAAGTAAAGGTTTCCAAACGTAGGCAAGTAAAGGTTTCCAAGAAGGGTATGGCCACCTCCAACAAGGGTCTTAGTGGGTCTGGTATGACAGGGCAGGCTGTAAACTGGATTTCAGCTCAGTTTTACATGCTGGGCTGAAGGAAGAGGCAGCTCTTGGTCTAAGGAGCACCACAGCTTGCCACTGCCAGAGTCGTGACTGATCAGCGCTGGTGGTCCTCCATCCTCTCTGCTGGGGTTGTTACTGGTCGTTGGATCAAAAATACCATTTTTCTGCAAAAGAGGAGACCTTACAGTTTGATAGAGGCCACAAAGGTGTTAAAACATTGAGACTGAGTTTTGTCACTAAATGTCACCTTCAGTTGGTGAGAGCTCTGAAGATGGAAAGGTTTTGGCAGTGTGAAATTACTGAAGGAGGGAAAACATTCAACATGATTAGCTTAACATTCGCCTAAACCATAGGGAGTTTAGGACGGGTTGGTGAGTGTATTGGCATGAGCAAGCCTCCCGAAATCAGTGTGGGTCATATCAGCTGAAGGGGGATTTTCTCAGGTTTGACCTTAGGTTCTCCAGGCGAAGCAGGTTGAATGTCGTTGTAGCTGCCTCTGCAGGAAGGCTCTAGCTCACATTATGGCAACAACACTCAAAAATATGTATTATTCCCTTCACAGATGAAGTTAGAATAAGAAAAATGTCTTGTGTCAACCTGGCCTTTGAAATACAAATGAGTAAGACCAACCTCACTTGTAAATGTCACGGTGTGCTTTGTGCGCTCACTTCGTAACGTGGTTGCTTTTCTTTCCTGGTTAATGCGTTTTCAGGCTTTTGCTTCAAGCGATGCTTCGACAAAAGGGAAAGGAGAAGAGAAGAGAGTCACCGTGCTGCATGTGGAATCCAGCAGGGCTGTTTCCCCACTGAGGAGCTGCACTGACCCTGGGTCAACTTCAAACTGTTGGCACGGGCGTTGTGCTCCTGTGGAAGTCCAGCTGATGGTGGAAGTGCTTGCAGCCTCATTTCCTTATGTTGTCAAATTTGGGGGAACGGAGTGCAAAGAGGCACTGCGCAACTCTTCAGTTTGACAGCCTTGGCTGCTGCTTCTCTCCATCATTTACCAGCAGTCGTGGTT
>NW_009219569.1:0-11567 GCF_000690835.1 Fulmarus glacialis
CCGGCGACCGGGTGCTCCCCAGCGCTCCTGGGCGGGGGCGGCGTGCAGTTCGCAGAGGAAAGCAGGTGCCGTGGAGCTGCTGCGGAAGAGTCCCCCGGGCCGGTGCTACGCAGCCAGCAGTCTCTCCACTGCCCCGTCAAGCCTCCTCGGGGCCACCGGCACCTCCCCTGCTGTCTTGCACCTCTGCACCTTAGTTGGGATTAGTCTCCCGGCTGCTGCTTTGCTCTCGGCCCAGCTCCCGCTCTTTGTCTGCTGTGGAGGAGGAGGAGGAGGACGATGAGGAGGAGGAGGAGGACGAGGAGCTCAGGGTCCGGCCTGAATGCTTGTAGGCTCCAACAAGCTCCTGCAGCCGCTCCGGTGTGGGCTCCCACTTGGCAAAGCCCGCACTGTTCTGCAGGAAGAGGACGGCTGTGTTGTGCACAGCCTTGTAGTACATCTCCTCTCTGCAAGGGAAGACAACAGACACTCAGCATCTCCCCTGGCCCACCTGCCCAGAAGCCACACGACTGCCACCCACATCCATTTCCTAGCACTTGCCCCTCTTTCTGCGTGTCATGTTTAGGACAAGTATTCATCTCTGTCCCTTTCTCTCGTTATTCTGAGGAAACCAGCAGGCAGAGTGCAGTGTCAGGCATTTCTGAGTAAAGGAAGAGGCTCGCAAACTTTCAGAGGAGAAGCACTGACGCTGCATAGCCACGTAGCTCTCTACCAGCATGTACACCGGGACATCGCTGTCCCTGCAGAAGGAGACTCATCACGGTAAGGCATCAGTCGTAATCAGGTGCAGAGAACTTAGTGTTTAACCACTTGTTGCTTAAAAAAGTTGTTGCTTAAACTTGTTGCTTAAACAGCAGACCAATGGCCAAGCTTGCTCTGCTGAGGACCAAGATCCTACCTGCCCCTTGCTCCTGCTTCCCCCCGAGTGACACCAAATTGCTGCAGCATTTGGCAGCCCAGGAAGCACTGCTCAGCTGGCTCACCAGATCAGAGGGCTGGCAGAGGAGCACAGATGGTCACCGCAGCACCACATGTATGACCTGTTCAGACCGGACTTGTACTCAAGGAATACACCACTCACAAGCTTTTTGTTAGTGAAACACCTCAGTAGTCATTAAATGAACATGAAATTCACAACACTGTATGCCTCTCTTAAAAATGCAGGGTGATCATGCGTTTTTCCTTGCCTGCTTCCTACTTCCCATTGATTTCAACCTGGGATAGGATATTTCTGTCATATGGCTTCAGAAATGCATTCCCAGAAGGACCTGAGAAAAAGGCCTACTTTTTGCAGACATGCTGAGACCCGCTGCGGTATTCGTGATCAAAGGCTGGCAGGATGAGCTGGTGCCGCTTGAACTTGCTCTGCTCCATGCGGGTCAGGGCTGGTGTAGGAGGGTCCCGCCACTCGGGGATGAAGACGATAAAGGAGAGAGGCTCACTGGAGTTCTCCAGCAGTTTCTAGTTCAAGAAGAAAATGAACAATCTCAGCGCTGGCCGAGCAATGACATGTCTAATGAGTTCTACTGAAAGGAAACATCCCTGCTTCTAGAGCAGTGCCACAGCAGCCGCCGTCCTTTGCCTTCTGCATTACAGCCCTGCTGTGAGGGTGTGGGAGCAATGCAGAGAAGAGGACTGACTGCACAGCTCCTCAGAAGAACTCCTCAGGTGAGCGAACGTACCTCAAAGTGAGAGACCATGGCATCCATCAGCTCCTCACAGAACGGAGGATTTGCCTCAAAAGAGCCACTTATAGGGAAAAAATCCAGGCACGGGCTGGAGGAAAAAGGCAAAGATCCCTATCAGAGAGACTAGAATTCTAATTTTCACACCTTAAAAAGCATCCATTTCCTCAGAAAAGGCAGTCATACTCTCAGAAAGCCTGAATCCCCAGCAGTACAGGGCCTGCCGCTTCTAACAGCAGGACCAGTCACTGGGGATACACTCCGCCTGTAGTCACTGAAGGTAACTGCTGATTCAAGCTGACTGCTTGAGGCCCCAGGTCTCCCATTCTTCAGAACAAGGGCAAGCGCTGGCAGACCTACAAACTGCATTACTCCAGGGACCACAGCCCTCTAACTACACTAACAGCATACTCCTGACGGTTTCACAGCCAGGCTGTGTCCACTCATTGCCTTTAGGCAGGCCTGAAGTACACATCCTTCTGAGCAGCCATCACACAACCAGCTACCACCCTGAACGCACAGACACGTCAGCCTGTCTTGAGTCATCGCACGTGCACACACCCACACAGAAACATGGCAAGGACACTGGAACGCAAGACTCACCCCCTGGATCCAAAATACCCGTCTGTATCCAAGAAGGCCGAACAGTACTGTTTAAAATAGCAATTCAGGGGCGAGGCAAAGCATTCAAAACTCACTCCAAAGAGCTTGTGGAGGGCTTCGAAGACGTGCACAGGAAGTGCCCCCTGCAGACCAGTTCCTTCGTACAGACCCACACCAAACATCATCTGAGGAGAGCAAACCCCGGTGAGCCGTGCCTGCACTCGCTGTTCCTGCTGCTCCCTTCACTGACCACGGACCCAGGGCCACACGTCCATGCACCCACTCCTCTAGGTATGCAGGGCCCCCTCGTCCTTTCTCAAATTCGTGTAGGTCCCCTGCATGTACCCAAGAATGCTCTTTAGATATTTCATCCAACTCAGGCCCCACAAACCAACTGTCAATTTTCACACATATCCCCCATGAACCTTTAGCTGGCCCTCAGAGTCAAGAACTACTGAAGGTTCCTTTCATAAAAATTTATCTTTACCCCCGAGGTCTCCTGTCAAGATCACAATTGCTCCCCAGACCGCAGTCCTATCTCAAAACACCAGGAGCAGACAACGGACCGAGTTTAAGCCCTATTTTGCATCAGGCTCCCAGAGCTGTAGACCTCCCCCAGAGCAAAGACAACAAGTTCAGTTCCCGCTATTACTAAGGCTTTCTGATGTACGACAACTCTGATGAGACAATACCTGATATCGACGGAGAAGGCACCAAACCCTGGGCAGAAACTTTTCAAAGCCAGAGTCGTCAATGCAACTGTACCGATAGAGAAGCCACTGGAAGAGAAAGCCCAGCCATTAAGCACAAACAGAATCAACAAAGATAAGACAGCACACAAACATACCATGACATGGAGAGGGACACTGATGAACAACAGGAGCAAGTGGGGCTCTGCATGGGGGCTTGTCAGCACATCTGCTTTTACCGTGTGAGTGAACCACAAGCTCTTTACTAGCATGAATGAATGGACCACATCAGCAAATGTCTCTCAGCAAGGGCTGCTTTGCCGTGAGTACGACCATTCTTGCAGCACAGTACGTATCAAAAGCATACACGCAACACCTTCTAAGTATTCCCAGCAGAAGCCTGACCCTGACTAAGGTCAAAGTAGCTGTCCCTCATTTCTGCTACTATTAGGGCAGTATCTGACAGCCTCCGTCAGCTCAGCACTCCATCCCTCTGCACAGTCCCTCCTCTCGGAGGACAAGGAGAAATGAAACCTCTCATCAAAGAGCAAATTGTGACAAGTCACACAGGACTGGCAGTCAGCCCTTACCAGCTTGCTGAAGTAGTTGCGGCTCACTTTCACCATCTCCCCCTTGTACCGCACACATGCCACATTGTTTTCCATGTGCATTTCCACACTGGGGAGTGGTGGGGAGGGGATGGCCAGTCTCACTGGGTAACAATATACGAGCCTGTCCTGGACTTCAGGAGCTTCTATCTCGGCTATGGAGAATAAAGAGAAAGGCAGCCCATTAGAATCCAAGGACATTCGGGACAGATCTTCCTTCCACCTCAAAACATGCAGTGACAGGAATAGGGCTAAAGAGCAGACTGGTCTCCCCAAAAACAGTGGTGGTACTTCATAGACCTTGTAGGCAGCTACCTAGGTTCAGAACTGATTCCCCAAATTAATTCTATCACCCACTGCCAGAGCATAAAAAGGATCCATTTTGCAGTACTTCTCCATCTCTAACACAGCAGACCTGTGTAAACTGTACACAACCATTCCAGCACCATGAGGCACGTTCCACGAGTAAAACACTTTCCTTGTCATTACTCTTGTTATTTCAGTTTGCCCCAAACTCATCCAAAGCACAATAAATATTCCCAGGCTGTCCAGTGCAGCAGGCAAAGCAATCTTCCTGCCACCTTGTGGTTACCCATCATGGACAGCAGCTCAGCCTTGGCTGCAGCAGGAAAAAAGAGAGCTCATGGGAAAGATCAGTCAGAAGGAATCATGGATTCCATCGTGTGGGAAGACAAGCAGCAAAAACAAACAGCAAAAGGCAGACACTGGGATCTGAAGGGAGTCTGTGGAGAGCTAAGACCCAAAAAGGAAAAGGACTACAGAACGGTGGTGATGAAAGGAGCAGGGACCATAGAAGAAGGAAAAGGTGACTAGAGGCAGAAGTACAGACATAAACTAGGAAGAAAGAACATAGAAAAGATCAAGGAACATGAATCCTCTGCTGGGAAAGGAAGAAGGGTGCACAGTGACATGCTGGGAGGCAGAGGAGTGCAGAAGGTGCTCACAACTCAAGAAACGTGGCAAAGGAGAATATAGGGAGGAGAGAGTGCTCGGCACTAGGAAGGGGAGTGTCAGCTGTCCCCAGGAATTCATGAAGAAGCAGAGCAAAAAGACATGGTCCAGGGAAATGAACTAACGCCCTGTTCAGTGTGGTCAGCTCCTAACAAGCTACTTAATCCTGACAAATCATACATTTATGATATTTGATATTATAGCCAGTAACAGTACCCGATGGAAAACACCTTGCCACTGCATACGCACTGTGTGACTCCGTCAGCTGGACTGGCTATTTCTGACTCTATTAAATTTAACCCCGTGGACACAGAGCAGCCCCCCCAACAGACAAAGCTATTTGAATAGGGACAGGCCAGAGTGCACTGCCTTTATGTTGCACTGCTGTAGCCCTAGCTCTTCAGAGCTGACTGCGTACCAGATATATTGTTCTCTTTGAGGATGGCAAGATGCTTCTCTCGGATCCGCTTGACGTATTCAAGGGATATGTAGTAAATCTTACTGCAGATGCCTTCAACAGAGTCCTTTGCTGCAGCAGACACATGGGGCCCACATTGTTTGCGTAAGTGCTCCAGGCGGTCCTGCAGAACCAGAGAACCAGAGAGTCCCTTACACAACCCACCACCGGACCCCCCAGAGGTATGGAGAGTCTCCATGCCAGTGTCATTCCCATTTCTCAAAGCAAAGGAAAGCAATCGCAGCCTTCTCCAGGAGGACCTTTATCTGGCCCCAAACACCGCTCCCCATCCTTTCCCAGGCTCCCTGCGCTGAGCTGCACGAGCAGAGGATTACTGACCATGTAGTCCTCCTTAGAGGCAGAATGGTCCCGTCGCAGCCAGCTGAAGGTGTCCTCCACGTTCCACTTCACCACCTTCCTGCTGTCTGGTGAAGCACTCCTGCACAAAACAGAGAAGCAAAATTTAACCCACGGCTGCACAGCAATATATTCCATCCCACCACAGTGGTCTGTCAGCAGGGGAGCACAGCTGCTGACGCTTCCTCAAGGCCCTACCCTGTCACTCCCCTCCAGGCCTCCTCTGGAAAGTGCTTCCAGACATTTGTATGACTAGGGACTGCCATGCTCTCTCCAAAACAGAGTGTAGCTGTCAGCTCTCCTCTCTGCAACAGGAGAGGCAGATAAAGCATTTATCTATCATGGAAATGGTCCATTTTGATCTTGCCTCTCATTTTCAAATGCAGCCACTGCTAGGAGCTTGTGAGTCTGAGAAAACTACCCCGTTAACAAACTTGTTTTTCCCACAAGGCTGTCTTCCTCAATCCTGTCCTGGGGCAGAACTTGTCACAAAAACCATACATGGTATAATAAAACACCACTCTAAGTTTGCTGCTCTTTAATAGCAGTGAGTGCCCAAGCACTCTTGTTTTTTTCTCAGGGACAAATGACTGAAGGCATTCCATGTCCAGTATTTCACAGATTCTCACTCGTCTCTGCATACATTCAGCTTCCCAACATTAGATTTTACTGTAACATTACTATCAAAAGATGCCTCCAGCACTATTGTTTTTCTTCTGTACATTCCTAACCTTGCTTTTCCTCAGCAAGATGATGACCAACGCTGAATAAGGTGGGATGCAGCAGCCCCTTCTAAAAGTCCCTATAACCTTTTTCCCTTTTCTGAGCATGACAGCACTGTAAGAGGAACTCCCACCTGGATTCAATCAGCCGTTTCGCAGCCTCGGCATATTTGAAGAGCAGTCTCTTGGCTTCCTCCCGGAACTTGATTCTGGATAACCTGAGGTAAGTTTAAATTCACATGCATCAGTTCCACAGCTGCCACGAAGGCATGGAGGCCAGGTCCAGTTCCCAAGCTTTACATGACCAGCAAAAGTAAAACACAAAAGCACAGAACTGCGGCAGCTAAATCACTGGACCAGACCAATATAAAAACATCCCAGCAAGGTGCCCTGTCTTTGAACAGTACCTGATGGGAATGTCATTCATGATCTCTCTGAACATGGAAGGAGACACTACTGGCTCACAGTCACTCGGTAAAAGAGGATCTGTCCCTTTATCTACCACCTTCCTCTCCAACATCCAGCGATTAAAGGACTCCCTTGGAGGGTCAATCCCTGGAGAAGCACAGAAAAAGGGTCTAATCAATACGATAAAGACATGCCCAGAAGCTCTGATAAAGACCATCACATTGGAGTTCTGCCTAATGAGTTCACAAATAACAATGTCGCAGAGCGTATAATCACCACAAAAAGAGATCACAAGGGCAAGGCAGACAAACCAGAAGGAAGAACCCCACAGTAATGCAGGATTGATAAGACAAATAAGGGGAGCCCAACAGAAACTTACCTTCTCGCTGCTGGCAGAGTTCACGATAATGTTGCCGCAGCTTGAGAATGAGCTGGGATCGAAGCAACTCCACCTCAGGGTGTGGAGAAAGCACTTCAGACGGTGCTCTCTGTTTAATCACTGCATTTGTCTGAATATCCAGGTCCCAATATACTCTATGGCAGAAGCAAATGTCATCAGGATGGCCAGATCATTGGCTAATTATCAAATATTACTTCTAAAGATGCTTCCTTAGGCTGTTTCACCAGCCAGGAAATTGAGCTATCAAGATAGAGGGGGGTGTTACTTCCCTCAGGTTCTTCTTCAAAGAGTCTGGAAAACCAGGTGTCTCTAATCTACCATCAAGAAAAGAACAGAAAACAAATGGAGACAACTCACTCAGTTGGTCGTAAAAGAGCTGCCTGCTGTTTATCTTCAGGTGAAACACACCATGCCTTCAAAACAGAGGTTCCTGGAATACTGGGAGAGCTGGGGACCGGCTGAGCAGCTGGGTTCCCTGGGACGTCCGCCTAGGCGTGTAAAGATGAATTACTGCCCCACAGACACAGGTAAAGGGGAAGCAGCTCAGTATACCTAACAATCCTGCACCAGTACACCACTCAGGATACCCCCGTGAATTGCTAGAGCACATTTTGCCTCTGTTGGCATAACTTAACATGCACATGCAAGATACCATGTTTCTCAGTCATAATCTGTTATCTCCCAACTCCCATACTCCACCTCAGGCTGTAAGAGAGAAACGGCAACTCAGAACCTGGGTCTGCTTCCACTTTTGTACTTTCTGAGTGTCAGCCGTCACAGCTTGAGTTGTACTAGGGTGGCCTGACCTTGCACAGTTCAAAAAAAAACAGGTCCAAGCTCCAGACCCCCTAGGTTTCAGTTTGAACAACATCCTTAAGCCTATTTGTTTCACAGCATCAGACCCACCTTGGGCTTTTTCACACTGTTGCCGCTTGGTGGAACCTCCTCAGAGAATCTCCTCTTCCTTTGCTTGTTCTCCACAGAGGTATCTATCATCCCACCTTCCAGTGGCATCGGAGCCGCATTCAATCCCAGAGGGTCTGACTATAAGTGTCCAAACAATAACAGCACATGTTAGTTCATCAGCTGCCACTGCAGAGCCCCAAATGAAGGCAGTAAGACCTCTTAATTTCCCATTTCACTGCCCCAGGCTCCCACATAGATGGAAATAGGGACACCAATACTCACACCTGCAGAAAGCTAAAAAAATCTCTTCTAGACCTGTCCCCATATGTTTTTTTTTTTAAGACTTAGATGAGAAAAATGCAACACAACCCCCCCAGGTTGAGTGTTCTTCGAACAGTGCACTACACCTGGGACAGCACTCCCTGAGTGTGCACCTGAAGGAGGAACATTTCATCAGAACCAAGCCAGGCACTGGACTCAGCAAGGAGTTTTGAAGGTAGAGAAGACCCTCCCACATGTGCAATCTGAAGTCCACAAGACCACAGCATCTCCCCCTGCAGAATATCCCAGTACTGGCACAGCCCCTTGAGATGAGTGCTTACTTACAATGACATCGTGCTGTCCCAGAACAGGCATTTCCCACAGAGACTGGTTAGTGAAGCGATTGAAGTAGTAAGGGCGATTCTCCCGCTTGCTCCAGCACTTCTCCCAGCCAGCCTGCACCAGCTCATCTGAGAAGACAGTGAGAGAGTCAGGAGAGGAGCAGTCCTGAATAACAGCCCTGCTTTCAGGTCCCCATTACTGTCACAGCACATTCTGAAATAAACATCATTCCTAGCCTCCCATAGCGGCCTCACTTCACCTTCTCTCCCCTGCTAGCAGGGCCCTGCAGAACTCTGTGCTGGGCCTTCCCAAAAGCAGAGTCAGTACCTGGCAGGTCCTGTACCAGTCGCATAGGTTTGGGGGAGCTGGGCTGGTTCTGGTTGGAGGTGCCAGGTGAGTGACTCATGAGAGACGCTTCCTCCGCAGGGCTTCCGTGATTCTCATTGGCCATTTCTCAGCAACTGCACTAGAAAAAAATACAGAGAAAATCCATGTTACAGCAGGAAAGATCCCAGATCCACTTGGGCCACGCAGCTGTAGCACCACAAGTTCACTCTGACAATAAAACAGTACACACAAAACACCACATAAGTCCTGAAAAATACCTGTTATCCTAGATACAACTAGCTATGAGGAATGCTGAGCTTTAAATGGTGTCAACCAGGGAATTCTTAAGGCCAGCATTCAAAATACTCACTTTTCAGCTAGATCTCTCCTAAGAGTGCAGTGCCTGGTCCCATACATCAGGACTGAGAGCATAAAAAATAAAATACACTCCTCTGTGAACATGTACCACCTTCTGCCATGCTAATATTACTAGCCAGATCTGATCTGTTTATCCTCAGAGACAGTTTAAATCAACATTTACAGACACACACACAACTGCACATAATTAAAACAAAAGGCTTTTATCAAAAAACTTCTGCTATATGAAATAGCCGTAGTACTTCACTAATAACAACTTCTGTGGTTCAGAGAACGACAGGCTAGGAGTCAGGAACTCCTGAATTATTTTCCCAGGCCCAGACTAGCTGTCAGGCCTCAGCCAGGCTGTTTCAGCCTTTGGTACTTTTTCATCTTCATAACAGTCATGCAAAAAAAGGTCTGTTGAAACAATAAAGCTCATCTTAATCATAATTTAGTGTTGCCAGCGGGAGAGATACAGCCAGGCTTTTCCTCTCCTAGTCACCATTCTTCCCGCCGGGGAAGTTTCTGAAATAGCACTGCAGATTGCTCCTCTCTGGCAGCCCTAAATACAGTGGCAATGAACTGGGGGGAAATGAGGCTTTTTAAATAATTACCATCTACCTCAGTTACTTAACTCTATTCAGGCCTTTGGAGACACCCTACACAACACCAAAGTTAGGGCCGCAGTAGTACCATCTTGTATACAGAAGTGTGTTTTTTAACTGAACACCATAGTAGCCTCAGCAGTAGGCTCCCTTGTATATCATCTCTTAAGTAAGAACTCCGGTTTAGTTTACATGCTAAGTTATTTTCGATTTATTCACCCTTGCTCCCCTCCCTGTCCATAAAAACAGTGCTGGCTATTTCAGAAGAGCAGAATGGTAGGAGCTGACAACGATCAAGAATTAGCAGGCAGTAGCTAAGTCGTCTATAGTACCGGCTGTGGAATCAGTGTGATGCAGGCGAGGGCTGAGGAACACTTGACCCTTCCAGCATCTCAGAAGATGTTTCCATTCTTCCAGCAAGGGTAAGCAAGGAAAGGTGTGGGACACTGCAGAAACCTGGAGTTTCGGTCTCTGCTCAGAACTAGGCAGATAACAATAACCAAGCCCACAGGCAAAAAGCATTTGCTACAGAGCATACCAATGTAATCATGGACATTTAATCACCTCAGCAGGTGAGTGTTGCGCAATATTTGTTTACTCACACTTCCTCCTGAACTCCAACCCCGCCGTGCCCTCTACAGTCACTTCACTTTAGCTAGCTGCCAGAACAGCCCAGCCACCTCGAAGAGACACGGCAGGAGCTCAGACTCGCGTCGGGGCCGTCAGTGCAAGGAAGCACACCAGAGCCCGAGGGGTCCTAGGGCTGCAAGGCACAAGCCTCAGTACTGCAGGTGCATAACTTTTGAAGGATGTGTTTAGCCCCTCCTCCTTAAACTGAAAACATATTTGCACATGCAGCTGCTGATGTGTCCTGCACATTACACAGACAACACATTATAATGAACTGGTATGTACTGACAGGACTGGACCTCCCAAAGTGAGCCAAGGATGTATTTCAAGAAGTTAGAGATAGTGCTGGGTATCAAGATCTTTCTAGACTGGATAGCACACATAAGCTGCAGCAACTTGCCAGCGATTTTCACCACTGATCGCTCAAAACAGCTATCAAATAGGGTTCGCTGTTTTTGCCTTCTCCCGTTTATGGATAAACTAGAACGGTGGAAGTAGATAAGCAGCTTTATCACTTGATCAGTGTTGATAAGTATTAAATCCAAGTACCCTTAAGGTCTGGGAAAACGAAAAAAGCAAACTAATAGGAATCCTGACAGAAGCAACTCTACTTTTATATAACTAGTATTGGGACTTAGACAGTGAAAGGGATCCAGAGTAAGCATTTTATGGTGATTACGATATCATTTTTATACACCATGGCAATGCATACAGTACTTCACAGACACAGTAGAACGCTGTCCCTGCCCAGAGGAGCTTACAGCCTAGGAGCAGCAGCACAATCGGACAGACCACAGCAAGATGAAAGAAGACACAAAGTAAAGAAGTACAGCAAAAGGATCATTTGTTTCCATTTCACCGAGGTAGGATTTTACACAAGACAACAGCAAGTGCAAACAAAGAAGAGCAGCGACAGCCCCCTGCGACACAGCGAGGTTCTCCCTCATCCCAGAACCACGGCTACTTCAGGAGGCTGGAAGCCAGGCCACCGCCTCCTTTCATCAGTAGTTCTCCCTTTCCTGAGAGCCAGCCCTTGCGCCCGGCTAGGCGAGACAGGGGCTGAGCAGAGCACAGAGCTCCCGATGCGGCACGCACACGTGCAACAAGCGTGCTAAGGACCAAGGGACCGTGTCTGCCGAGGGAAAGCATGCTGCCGGGCAGCGCGGAGGCAGCTCCCGGGGCTGCCTTCCCGGAGGCGGTGACGGCACGGAGCTCCTCGGCGCGGCGGGCCGGGACCG
>NW_009219570.1:0-300 GCF_000690835.1 Fulmarus glacialis
GCAGGGTGAAAACCGGCCTTCCCGTGCAGGTGTGGGTGTCTCTCCCCGTGCCTCAGCAGACCCGAGTAAGAGGGTCCCGCCAAGCCAGGTCTCCCCCCTCCCAGCCTCCTCAGGCTGGTGTCGGTGCAGGATGCCCCGGGGAGGTCCGTACGCAGCCGCAGCGCACACCAGGGCCTAAGGGGGCCTCGAGGTGGCTGAGGTGCGAGGCCATGACGGTCTTTGGCGGTGGTTATGGGCTCTGCCCGTCCCCTCGTGTCGGTGGTTATGGGCTCTGCCCTTCCCCTCGTGTCGGTGGCTATC
>NW_009219570.1:326-20370 GCF_000690835.1 Fulmarus glacialis
TGTCCCCCTCGTGCTGCGCGGGGTGAGGGTGTGAGGGCTGTGGGGCCAGCGTCCTGCGTCTGCTGCAATGCAAAAGGATCCGCTGCCTTTTGCTTAAACTAAGGACAGAGAGTGGAGATGCAAAATGTCTAGGTTCAATTCGTGGTTCATAGGAGTTTGAAGGGTGTTAGAAACGTTTCCACTGCTTCTGTTAGCCAAAAAAAACCCCACTGTGAAGTGGGGTTAGTTACTTTTCACAGGGGTATTGGGAAGCAGAAAGCATCCTTGTGTGAAGCTGAGATACTGCATCAAAGGTGACTGCAGAAGACAAATACATGCCCTTTCTCTCAGCTCACTGAGTAGATAATAGCATGTAGATCCAAATATACATAGGATGTTCATGTTCCTTCACCCATGCAGACTAGCACTTGCACTATTTTTCCTTATAACTATAAACATTTGCACTCTAGTGCTGGAAAAAGTGTCCAAGCGACAGTCGCCCATCTTAAAGTTTCATATAAAGTTACGCTTCCCTGCAATCTCTGCACCTCTTTTTCATCTATATCTACTAAGTTAACATTCAGCAAGGATCTTGTGAAGTCCATCTCATACGTAAAGTGTAATGGGTGCTGGTTTCTGGATCCATCGCTAGAAAAGTGGAGCAAGTAGGCTGTTACATTAAAGCTGCCTGTCGAGCTTCCATTACCCTAAAAGGTCTTCTGCTTTGTATCATAAATATTTGTAACTTGTGGTCATAACTACCAGCCAGCTGTCCTCCAGCCTTGGAACGGCAACATCTTAAATGTAACTAAGGTGTAATAAACTTAAATAATTCATAATTATTCATCTTGACTTTATAATAAATGTGTGTTTAACTGTCTGGAATGACTTTAAACACAATAATGTTCAATGCAGTCTCTCTCTTTCTGTGAAGTTTACCTGACCTCTATAGCTTTCAGGGGCCTGGGGAGAGACTTATGCACATACTTGTCTTTATGCATGGGGTTGTGTCTCTGGAGCCAAATCTTCAGCTGATATAAACTGTTACAGCTCTGTTGATTTAAATAGGGCCTGTGATTTACACAAGTTGAAGATCTGACTCACAGACCTCAACAGGACTGTTCACATATTTAAAGGTAATCGAGTGTGTAAGTGTTTGCAGGCTTGGAGCTGATTCACTTGGAATTTTGTCCTAGCAAGAGCTGAGCAAAGGATAATTTAGTCTAACACTAGGGAAATATCCATTGCTAAGACTGAGCTGTTGTAATTTAACCAGCTGATGTCATATGTATGAAATCATGTTAGAACTTCAGACATTTTTTCAGCTGAAACGTCATTTATAATAGGTAAGGTTCTGATTTTTTGTCTTTCAGATCAGATGCTGCTCTTATGCCAATGTGAAAACAACCTTTAAATATAGGAACTCAGTGCACTATGTAACTAAGGAAAAAGATTGTGACTAAATAGCTTTAAAATTGTATTTAAATACTTGGTCTGATTATATTTTGTAATACTTACAGTGAAACTTTGTGCAGAATATAAAAATACTGCCTGTGTCATCTGACTCCTTTGATGCACTGCATTAAAATTCCTATGTCTAAGTACATATCATGGAGTCAACTTTATTTCTCTTCTATTAATAGTTTGAAATTAGGTCACCGTTCTTATAAGATGGGCTAAGCCTGTACAACTGATTTTAAAGAAATTACCTATATAAAAATGTTTGGATTTTTTTCTCATGCTCACCTACAGTGACACTGTTCCTTATCTATAATCAGTAATTTTACTGTCTGTTCTGGCATATGTATTCTATGCTGGCAGGTTTTTTTAGATTTGTTTATAGTGACCCCTGCTGCAAAAGATTAAGACTGATGTTTCTCTAAACCTTTAAAAAGGCATTTACCCAATTGTTTCAGAGTTCAGTTCAAAAGAACCAACCAGTTCTAAATTCAAGTTAAGTATATAAAATTTGAAACTCCCTAATTTGGTTCATTTTCAATAAAATTAGTGTAATCATACAAGGCTTTTTTCCTCTCTTACATGTGTAGGGTTTACTTTCTAATGCAATGCAATATAGTTACAAAGTGAAATAGCTTTTCATGTCCCAGATGTAATGCTTGTTCTTTGTGTTACGGTTCTTTGATAAGGACTAGACTTGACACCAATAAATCATTGTCTGAACTGCTGCATGTTAATGTTTTTAGAGCTCCACTCAGGAAAGCACATGCTTACGTTTATCTCTATTCAGGATAGCAAAATAGTAAAAAAGCAGATTAAAGCATAGGACAAAGTTTAAACACAGATTACCCCTCTGGTTTCAGAAGGACTTAAGTGTCAGTCTATTCCAGTATTGCCTTGAATAGAACGCTTTCTCAAGCTCGGGCTTAAAAATTCTTCAGCACGAGGTATGGGTATGTGCATGTGCTCTTTTACAAGCAAAAGATCCACCTATGCTCTGCACTGGCCAAAAGCTGTGTAGCCATAGCTAGTGCAGCACTTAACCTGAACTAATGGGCCCTGCTAACGGAGAGTGCATGAGCTGCAGCTTTATGCTGTTACGGCTTCCTAGCAGTCTGCAGGCTGGACAAAATAAGCGTATACTTGCTTGCAGGAGACACTCCAGGTATAACCATGGTAAAATCTCTGATCTATGTATTAGTATAAATGTTATCACACAAATACATATGCCTGATATGTTTTTTTAAAGTTGTGTTTAAAAAGTATTATTCAAGCTGCAAAGCCAAGCAAAAAGCCACGCTTAGAGCTCCTTGTGTAATCTTTATACGGCCCTTTGTGCGAATACTTACTGATGAAGGGAGGCATCCCATGGAAAATTGTGAGACTACCATAGCGAAATAACCACAAGGAGGCAGAATTAAAATCTGACAAGGAACCTGAATTGTCCCTTTCCCCCCACACCGAGTCCTTCATGTTGCATTCTCAGTAGCATTCTCATATGGCTGAGTGCAATTTCGTAAGTCTGATAGAAAGGTAAAAGCTAAATTGAGAGCGGTTGTCCCATACCCTATATTACCCGAGGGGATTGAATCCTGTATCTTTTCCACAGTAGCCACAGTTCAATATAAAACCAGTCAAATTTAGTGAGGGATGATGGATTATGGGTCCTAACAGTGGTCAGTGGGAAGAAACTCAGCATAGCTGCATTTCTTTCTCTTTTTCTGGGAGCTGGAAAATTGATGCCACTTGAAATGTCAGGAAGGGAGGTAAGCCAGTGGGGCAACGTGCTGGGTCTTCCTCTCTCCTCCTTGAGAACTGGAGGAAATCCAGTCCTTCGCAGTGTTCCTGAAAATTTGCTGTTGGGGGCAGATGCTGGATTACTTATGGTATGAGAGTGCAACCTGCTTCTTGGCCACGTTGCAGGAACGTGCTGAGGGTCGTATGGTCTGTACTCGGGCTTCATAAAGAATGTAATCCATACTCCTGTTTCCTACCTCAGCGCTTTGGCAGCTTGTGAGTTAGCTTCTTCTGCAGCCATTACTGCTGCTTTGGTGATGGTGTGAGCTGAACCATGAGATGTTCATGTGTTTTGTTATCATTTTGGCAGACTGACAAAAATTTCCTTAGGAGTGCAACTGGGAGAAGAGGATCGGTGATTTTTAACAGTCCTTTTTTCAACAAAAGGTGACAGCATGCGATGACATAAAGGTATGTGTACATAGAGGAGGCCAGAAAGACAGGATAACTCTGCCAGTGCCCTTAGCTTGTCAGACACGGGAAGGCCCGAGTCCAGAAGTAAGATCACTGCATGAACCTAAGCTAAAGAGCACTTCTGAGAGGAAGGGCATGGTGGTTTGGGCATGGTGCCACATTAACATGACTCTACATCTTCCAGACGGAAGCTAGCTTATGTCTGGGCAGCTCAGAGCATGAGCAGAGCTTGCTTGTATCTGTCTGCACCTGTCTGCGTGGCCTTGCAGAAGAAAAAAGCAGTAATTTCCCACTTAATTATCAAAGGCCTTTTGCAAACAATGCAGTCATAAGAGCATCTGCCAAAAAAAAAGTCCTGCTTCAAAACCTCCTCAATTTCTCTTTGTCTACAAGGCCTAGAAGAACATGGCCAGCACTGAGTCTACTGTCCATCTTGCCAATATGCTCTCAAAGTGCTTTTGTAATCCCCATCTGGTTTTGTTTTCTTCTGTTTCTTCCTGCCTTTTATTTATATTGAAAGGTCTCTGAGAAAAACCATCTCACTGCCTGTGTTTTGCCTATGTACAAACATACAGTGTGATGGCATCTTCATCTGTGCCTCTGACTCCTAAACACTTTGCGTGCCCAGCAGCGATATCGGTGGTCTGTATGAAGTAACCATTTGATTTGGGACTGATAGAAATGTCAATCAACAGAAGCAGAGATCTGTCAGGAAATAGTTTGCACTGTATTCATCGCCTTTACTCGCCAGCTGGACAAAGCACCAATATTTTTATTTTGTGTGGTAGTGAGCGCTTGTAAATGGAAGCTCCATGTCCCTGTTACTTTTGCCACTACTGCAAGCTTATCGCTTTGGTCAGATAGTTAGACCCTATCGTGAGCCTATGCCCCGCCTATCCAGAATACTAATGTGACCTCCACCATTGCAGACTTTGAATGTCCCACAGTCTTTACAGCATTTATCGTGATGCCTTCTCAAAATGAGGGTCCTCTATGCTCGGATCCTAAGTTCCACTTTGAAGAAGACATTGCAACCAACTGTCTTAGTCCAACACCTACTGAATCTTCTGGTCATTGCTGTGTAATTGCTCTGTACATGTTTACAGCAGCTCTTCTTTATGTGTGGATGATGCAGGGTGCATGGTTCATATGATGTAGAGTCCCTATGCACATATAGGATGAAATACCTATTGTCAGAGTGTGTTTGAAGAGCTTCTGAATTGCTCCAGAAAGCACTGGTATTTATCCTCGCAGTCTTGTTGTTTCCCTGTTGTGAAGGACGAAGGCACAGACAAATTTGTGCAAAGGTAGAGAACCGTATCCCGCATCTTCAAAATCCATTGATATTCCATACATGATCTCATAACTGTACAGCTGTAGAGAGGAAAATAGTGTGGCTCTTCTCCCAGTTGATCCAGCAACTCTTTTGCAGAATTACTCCTGAAGCTCCGTTACATGCTAATATGTCCAGTCTATATACATAAGGGAATGGAAAAAGAACTAAGTCTTGGAAGGAAGGCAAGGGGTACCGAAGGATGTTTAGACTAAAGTGTAGACTATTGTTCCTGGGTTACTGCATGTATCTATTTCAAAAGAGAAGGTCTCTTCAGAATCAGAAGCAAACAGTGGCTTAGGGATTGCTAGAGGGCATTTCTACTTCTGTAGAGGTCAGTTCTTGTTTCTGTAAATAAGCATGCTCAAGATTATAGTAAACTTTTTTCTAGGCTGCAACAGTTTTTTGGAAAAAGTCACATTTGGGGGAATCAGAACTAAAGTACTTCACTCCGAAGTTAGTCCACTGAACTAGCAAAACCCATTATTCCTGTACTATTATCCATACAAAAGCATTTATCTGCTTTATTTTACCCCATATATATATATATAATTTGCCTATCAGTTCTCTCCATGTGGGACTAGGACACCTCAGAGGTGGCAAATCAGTCTCTCCAGTTTCCTCTGCTGACTCTGCAGGAGCACCCGGGTCAGGACCTTCAACAGCCACCAAGCCACATGTCTTGTTACAGAGGGACCGAATCCATCACTCCTGAAAACAGGAGATGATGTTGCCAAGTGAGGGGGCCTCAAAATGTGTCAATTCTTCCTGTCTGTTCGAATAGCAGCTTAAGTGCTTACAAATCGATCAGATGCTTTCAGCAAGCTATGAAAAGGGCTTCGGTCTAGGGAACATGAATCTGAACCTCAATCTCTTTCTCAGCTACAGATGTCCTGTGTGACCTTCGATGAGAGACTCTTTTTGTGCCTTGCTTCCTCGTCGGTAAAATGGGCTATTAATAACGTTTGCTAAAACAGTGTGTGAGGATAAATAATGACTACGATACGCTCAGGTATTAGCACATAAAGGGGCTGCATAAGAATCTTAGATTTCAGTAACTAGATTTTACAGGAAAATTCCTGCCAGAAAAATTTTGACCAGTGCCAGTCAGTGGATGGACAGCAACAGTATCTGATGTTTGCCATGTTCCCTACTTGTCTGCTACCTACTGACAAAACAGTTTATGCAAGCAAGCAAGCATGCTTAAACAGTTCTAACCAAGCAATCTGTGGATAATTTTGAAATAAGAAAGTTTATATATAGTCAAAATGTACTCATAGTACTAGATATCCTGATACAAACAATCATTTAGAGAACTTCTTTCTTTCTCAGTCATCGCTTCCTCTCTTTTCCCATCTTCGAAAGCAAGCTGGTGCTTTAAAATCCAGAAGACTTTAAGTGGGTTTTTATGCATGTGGCAAGGCCACACAACTGTGAAGATGAAAATAGGAGTCACGTAAGGCCTTTATCACCTGCCTGAAACTCCACCGTCTTCAGCAGAGCTGGGGCTGGAGGTGGACTGGCCTGACCGGAGGTGAGAGCTGAGAAAGACGCAGCTCTCGGCTGGAGGGAGAGACGCATTACCCTTTCAGACCCAGCCCTTCCGGGACCGATGGCTGCCGCCAGCAGCTAGGCCATGGCCTGGCCTTCCCCGGCTGAAGTTAGAGCTTGCTTTCTGGTTGTGGCTGTAATGTGTGTCAGCATTTTTATTTGCATGGCAGCCTGCAGTTTTGTTAAAAATACTTCGAAAATGGTTCTGTTAGTAGCCCTAGTGACCATTCTTTTAAATAATTACAGTCAGTCTTGCAGGCTCAGTCACAGTATCTGTTCAGTTCAAAGCGTGTACAGTATTTTGTAACCAGGCCAACATTTTGGAAGTAACATAAACATCTGTAATGCCTCATCTTTGCTAGATTTAAAGCAATGTTGTTAGGCTCAAGAAACGGTAATCCAGCAAGCTCAGCTTTAATAGCACTAGCAGGCCTAGAAGATGGCCGGTTTGGTTGCTCGTGTCTGTCCTGCAGCATCGCAGGTCATTCATTCTCTGACAAGAAGTTCTAAAAATTCCGGTGAATGGAGAATGTTGACACATAAAACTTGGTTGCTATTTTAGTAAAATAACTATTACAGTAACTAACTATATATAGCCAGAAGTAATTGCTTCTGTAAATAAAATACCAGCGAACACATTACAAGATTAAAGAGAAACGTTGAGCTTCCATCACAGCTATTTGCCGACTCCCACCCACTTACACACCATGACTTTGCAGTCATAGCTCTGCAATGCCACGAGACTTAATTTAGGATATGTGTGGCTTCCTCACATTCCTAAATGAAGTGTTCTTCCATTAGCTGCTTAGTTCTCATTTTAGCTGGCCACTTCACCTTTCATTGGTGAAGAAAAGTACAGTCATTTCACTGAATATACTGCAATGCAATTATTTGTTAGTCTTACTTTATAGTTAGGATTTATAAATGCATAATGAAGGCTTTAGGTGACCATGGGGATTTGGATGTATTATTTAGAGAATATTATTTTGAAACTCCCACTCTTTAAAAAAGGTCTCTTTAAAATTGCAGTTATAGGTAGTAAAAGTGAGATAAATTGCTAGAAGATCAGATCAGAAGTGATGTATCTTCATAAATGTGTGATCAATCTTTGAGAAGGAAGGTGATATTAAATAGCTTGAATACCATACTGCTATAGGAAGAGGCACTGGTTAAATTCCTTTGAAGGTAGATTTACAGTGATCTCTAACATTCAGTGAAGGAGGAGAGCTATTGCCCATAAACTGTGGGGTTTTTGCTTACTACTGCTGGCAAAACTAGAACGCCTGCTCATCCTTTATACCTTTTATTGGTAGGGATTTAACAAGTTGACATGGAGAAGTACAGAGGGCACCTACATAAGGGTTTGAAAGTCCCTTATTTTTTCTTTCCTAGTCTGTCATTATTTAGACGAAGCTGGTTTTGCATGTGGACCTTTCGGAAATACAAGTCTATTCCTACGAAATACCTTCTGCTGATTCAGTCCTTGTTGTTTCTATCAATATTATGTGAAGATCTAGGAGCTGCTGTGATGGTCCAGGATCCTACCAAGCTGTGGGTAGAAGAACAGCAGACTGGTATTGTGCGCATTTGTAGGTGTCACAGTAAAGGGGAGTTTTGAGTCTGAAGCCCAACGGGCAGATGGGCAGGTATCTCCGGGGAACTCCTAGGCACAAGGGCAGCATAGGGAAAGCATTTCTGTACTTGAATTAAAATGTGAGAAAGGAGTTTTGCCTGCTTCTAAGAGTCAGTGATCAGAGAAGGGTGTTGACGTCTTGTTAGGAAGGAGCCATTGTAGGCAGAGTGGGGATGAGCTGCGTAGGAACCTGAAAGTGAAAATCAACAGCATGAGTTTATGCGAACAGGAATAAATGAGAGCAACAAGTATGTTGTTTTCAGCAAAAACCTACACAAATCTTTACAACATTCTGAATGAACAGGAGTGGTGCAGGAATACATCTGTCATAACCAAAAAAGCAGGATGATGCTCCATTGTATCTTGGACCGGCTGTGATTTTTTTTTTACTGTCGAAAAAATCAGCAAGACAAACTCTGAAGATAATTCAGAGTAGAAGATGACGCCTGTGTTATTAGACCTGACAGTAGTGTGACAAGAAAGCAGATAACAAGAAAGATTCACTATGGGAAACAAAATCATATGAACTTGTTTGGTTTATCTCTTTGTATTTGAATACGTTTGCAGCAGTTCAACATCAGCTCCCCAAAAAATGCAGGTATTTGTGTTCTCAACTTGTTGTCAAACAAAATGACATCAGGTAACAACCCATACTTCAGCAGTGTTGCTTCAGTAACAGCAGCAATAAATGATGGGCAATAACGCAGTGTCACAACAGTGTCCCAGTCATAAATACGCACGATACCAAAGAGTACTGCCGTTACTCCCCTTTGCCCTCTTCCCTGTGGCTCCACTGCTCTGGATCTTTCCTTTCTTCCTCCCTTTCCTCTCCCAGAGGCACAGTGAGATAACACACGACTGCTCCAGTAGAGAACAGAGAAAAATAAGAATACGAGCTGCCCGAGTTTCCTGTCCCTATAGCTCTGGAGATCGGCAAGACGAGCGTGTCCCTGTATCAGCCTGGGCTGCGTGCCCTCGTATCAGCCTCTACTGCACGCAGGCAGGCGCTGTCTAACAGGCCCATCCGATGGGCTCAAGAGTGAGCAGTTGATAATCGGGGAGAAAGAGCCTGCGGGCCCTAAAATTTCATAGCTTGTGTCCTGAAGATTTTGTAGTGTCCTGATATTTGATAGGTTCATGATATATTTTTGTATCGGTACAATAAATATCCAAATGTTGTCATCCACTGTAAGTACCAGTAGTAAGTGTAGACTGGGCTCTGACTCTGATCCTTTATACGTAGAAACATTATTTTAGCACCACTTTTCATCCATCCGAGGAAAGTTGTATGGCCAAGCTACTAGTTCACTACAAACTGCTTAAATTGATGCTTATTAGAGGGTAGGCTATTATCAGAAAATGCTGTGTCAGGGAAATTGCATCTAGCAAAAATCTATTTCATATGTATGATCACCAGACAGAAGGGCTATCACAGGGATCTGAAGGACTAATGTAAGTATATGTAATCTTTCACTCGTAGATCAGCCACAAACTTTTCTGACCTTATTGTACTCCCTGTTTGTGTGATGGGAGTGCTGTGTGCAGATTTTGGCATATGTGGTGAAGATTTGCCATAAATGACCAGTATGATCAATCTTGATTTGCCATAAATGACCACTATGATCAATCTATCTCCTGTGTCTGCCTAGATAGACCTCTTCTGCCCAGTTCGAGAAACGCTTCTCTGTAAAGTCTCTCTGTGAAAAAAGTTAACTGGAAGGTTGAAAGAGAAACACAGAGATGCAATCCCAGTGCTTGACCCATTAAAGGAGGTACTGAGTGAGTTTTCTGTAGAGTTTGGAAAGGCCCTCCATAGGATTAAATAGATTTTGGCTTGCCCTCCTGAAAGAGCTTTGGGAAGCTGTCTTGTAAAGCAGAAGGATAAGGGCAGGTATGTTGAACCGCTGTTTGAAGGGCAAATCTAGAAAACATTCCTATCCGGGACAATTCTCAGGAACATGTTTAACTTTAATCATGCAGTGTAAATCAATCCTGTATTTCCCATCTGTTGAGGATGGAGCATTTGTGCCTTTCCATTGCAGGAATTGCACCCTTCCAGTGCAGTACCTCGCTGCTGCTTAGCCTCCTCCATCTTCAGCTGAAGCTCCCTGGACTCGCTTATGTCAAATGGAGAACCAGTTCAGAAAACTGTATAGGTAAAACATGTCCTTTTTTATTCTGAAGCACTTTGCTGAAGTTACAGATGCCTTTTTAAACTGAACATATGCTTCACTATATAGCTTCATGGCTTCAGAACAGCTATGATACAACTACTGGTTTTCTCCTGAGGTAAATAACAACTCACCTGCTAAGCTAGAAAAAAAATCCCTGTAAAGGGTATTTCAGACAGCTTACAATAAATACATTATCATCCACTTCATGCAATCCACTAATAATCAAGAAAGAGAAGAAAACCATCCACGTTTTATACTCCACATGGTGATGCACTGTCCTTACAGAAAAAGGCGAGTGGCAACATGTCACAGCTTGCCAACTTCAAATACCTTTCTGAACACTGTCTCTCATCATTATTTTAGCACCACTTTTGTATTCCCCAAGTAAGAAGTATTAAGTTTCAGTGAAAGACTTGAACTGTTCCATTAATGACCTAATGGATGAAGTAGGATTCAGTGTTTTTTACTCAAACAGTCCCAGACTTGAAATATTTGAACTCCCTCTCAGTCCTGCTTGTCTGTATTCCTGACAGATATTCAGGGGGATCCAGTCATTGGATAAATTTCTGAATCAGGAGAAGACATCTGTACTCTTTCCAAAAATACAAAATAGAGGTTGTTAAAATTAGGTATTTGACTCCATTAGATCTCAGTACAGTGCCATAACTTTAAAAGGTGCTAAGTACAATGGGAGCTTTGCCTCATGATCTTGTCATTGACCCTGGAGACCAGAACGTCAGTATTTAGATATCCCAGTGCATTTGAAATTGTTAGTTTCTGTCCTTTTAGAGTGAGAAGAAGAAGAAACCTAGACAAAGTTTTCTTGAGGAAAATGTCTCATTTGAAACTCTTAACTTTGAAACAATTATACTCATTTTTCCAGGCTTGGCATTTCTTAGTTCACAACACAATAAAAAAACCACCCCAAAACAAACTAGGTGTGATGTTTCTGTCCTCTGCCATTATTGAAATATTCAGGCGTAAAATATGCGACTGAAACATCTGAAAAAGGTTATGTTATTAATCCACACATAACTGAGAAATGTTTGGAATGATATTACTCAAACTTTTATATAAAAAAGTTTAGGCAAAACTAGAACAGTTTCAATCCAAAAGAAGTATTTTGTAAAGTTATGAATATATCAGCACAGACTTGGAAAAATGGTGTTAGAATTATAGATTAAATTCTACTTCGATTATACCGAATAATAGCTGTTTCTGTGATAGTAAATACTTACTAATTATAAAACCATATTAGGGTTTTTAACCTGATTGCTACCCCCCCTTTCCTTCCTCTCTCCCTTACGACTCCTAGTGCAGATCGCAGCTTTCTGTATTTTGGAGCAAGTGTAAGCTATCTCCATACGTTGGAGGAAGAGGTACATAAAGGAACAGTGCTCCTTTAATTTATAAATATGTGTTTATCCTAATAAATAAAGTGCCAACATTTCTCTCCAGGCTAAATGTAGTGTAAAAAATTTAAATACAAACTGGAGCATAAGAGCACAAAACAGAAATCTCATTACTTCGAAAGGGATACAAAGATATGCTAATGTCAGTATAAACAAACAGATTAAAACAAATAAATGGGGGAAAACAAAAGTGAAGCGATGATGTACTACATGATCTGAATGAATATATACTTTAATTATTTATTTTATTAAGAATTAGGTGGTGTAGGGACCATGGTACCTACAAGAATATTAGAGTGATTCAAAAGCAGAAATGTTAATATTTCCTCTATGCTACTTTTTAAAGCATCACATCTAGACACTAGATGAAGTGAATTTCTGCCACTTCCACTAAGGATGGGTAAAGGATACCAGGTTTCCCAGACTCAGATAGAACGTTAAAACCGTGGATATTGAGGATCTCCCAAGGGACTCCTTCAGTTATATTAATATTAGAGATGGGAAACATTTTTCATGAATATCACTTCAGAAAAAATGCCATGCCCTTATGATTATGACATACATTATCATCAAATTATTTTGACAGTTATGGCCAGAACAAAAAATAAATACATAATGGTTTTATTAATATTTAATCTTTTCCCCCCTCTGTAACTAATCTAATTTAAACACTGTAACTAATCCAATTTAAACATTTTAATTAACATTCAGACTACCTGGAAAAAAAAATTCAGGTAACTTGTCCTATCTTGGATTTGTTAAGAGTCAGCAGCCCTACATTTGATTCCTTTGGATCAGTTACCTGTTTGACTTTACAAGAGCAGCATTAGGGCAACTATCCCCTTATTAATTTGTTTAAATTCAGATAACAGGAAGTAACTGACATAATTGTATGAGATTTAGATGAAGACAGTCAGCTGTCACAAATTTATTTTGGAGTGTCTGCCTTCCTTAAAAAAACCCAAACAAACAAACCCCCAAACTTTTATTTTCATAGGAAAACTAAATTCCATGATGGATTATTTTCAGTTGAGAGCTACATTGATTTCAGACACTGAACATTTGTAATCCATGCTATTGCTTTTTTCTTTTTGCCCCCAAATGCTTGATATGTCTGAAAGCAGAAATATTTATGGTAGAGAGAGCTAAAGAATGTCTCTTAGAAGCTACCTGGTAAACACAGATAAATTTAGATTTATTTTTGAATGTGTTTATATAAAATAAAAACCAAAACTGTTGTTTTCTTTGATTTTCATAAGGAAGAAAGAATTTTTTTTAATTAGATCAAATGCAAATTTTCTTTGCCTTTATAGAATAGCTATCAAATCCTAAAATGAAAGTATGAAAGTCAAGAGGGTGCTTTGAGGATAGATGTGTGAAAGTTTTGTAGAAAGCTATGAGGTTACAGAGGTATAATTACTAATGAAGTAGTAGCAACTCAGACCTGTAGAGCTTTGCTCGGGCTCAGAAGCTCCCTATACCTGTACGTAATGGGAGTGGGTCGTGCCCTGTCTTGCCGCAAGTGTTCTGCTTTGTAGGATCACATGCTTTGCTTTCTGCCCCTCTCGTGCTGTCTTAGAAGAAACTGGGATTACGCTGAAGGACAAAATTCTTTGCATTATTGAGAGCTTCTACAATCGAGTATAGAAAAGACTAAGAAAAACAAACGAAGCTTTTAGCTGGACAGATCGTGAGGTGGGTGCTGGGAAAGGACGTCTCTGTAGGTCCACACCTCAAAGTTTTCTCCCAGCATTGACTCCCTTCCTTCCGTTCTGTTAGAGCAAAAACCATTGCTGGTCTGCCAACTATACTAGGAAATGAAGCTTGGCTTTAGCCATTTTAAAGACATAAATATTATATACTTTTGTAGCAAGGTACTACATTTCAGTTCTCCAAAGACATGTGCAGGAATAAGTCTACTGAAGAGTCCCGAATCCTGACATTTCAGATTGTATAGTGTTATGCACATACATATAGGCCTTTTTAGGCTTTGGCCATCATCGTAACCGGTTAATGAAGCCAGGTGGGAAACACAGCTCAGCATGTCCTACATGTCTTGAGTCGCAATACTGCAAATACTGTAAATCATTGCATCACTTCTTTATTCTGCCTTAGTTTCTCAATTTTAAAAAGTTTGAGTTCTTGAATACTGCAGTGGGAAAAGGCTGGAGGAAGGCTGTGGGAATCATGAGATACAGGTTTTATTAATGACTGTTAATGACTTCATATGTGATTTTAAGCAGGTGATTAGGACTAAATTCTCAAAACTGTCTACTTAATTTGACATACTTAGAATATTTCTAGACAGATATTTTACAATTAAAGCACTTAAAATTCAGAAACACTTCCAAACTGTAGCCCTTTTATCATTCTCTTTCTCAGTCCTCTTCTCTGTAAAGTGGTGATAATACCTACTTTGGAAAAGTATGTTCTTTTTATATTTAATTGGTACTACTGAACTGATGCATAATTTAAAATCATCAAAAAATTAGTAGAAGCTGGTAATGATAGTTACACCTTGGGCACACTTATTACGCTGCTGAAGCTTATCAACTGTGAAATGAGTTTGCCTTCAAGTGTCACACGTAACAGTGACAGATGCTCCAAACCCCGTACAAGGTGCTGGGTAAGACAGTAAGACGAATCCTAGCTATGCTTCAGTTAAGTGCATATACCCTGCCACTATTCTCAGGAACCTCACTACCTCCAGTGATGGCTAGGCACGCAAATTTCGAGTTGCCCTGACTTTTAAAGTAAGTTGCCCTTATTTTAAAACAGTTCACACACTAAATAGGTCAGCAGAACAGTAGGTCTTTCTAGCCTGTTCTTCTGGGGAGAATATGCTGTATCCTGCCATATGTTGTATAGCTCGCACTCCTGTAGGGTATATGAGGAAGCAGAGAGTCAACTCCGTTTCCTGGGGGCAAACACACTCAGATCTCTCTTTTGGGGCAGTCCATCTCAAACGGGGAACAGTTTCCAGTAGCAACAATACTGTAGTACTCTACAGAGAGAAATAGAAAGAGCAAAAGCCAACAGGAGAATGGATAAATGGCAACCGATCCCAAAATGCATTGGGTGTCCAGCCTCAGGGGGCTGTGACGATTGTGACAACCCGAGGACCAGCTTTCCTATGACGAAAGGAATTGCATTTAGCACTAGACTACACTTGCTCCTTGCCTGAAATTGCTTAGCTGGTAGAGAAGAAAGGAATGAAAAGGACCCATCCGTTTTCCTACTTACTCTGCATGGTTGGTTTGGGATTGGTGTTGTGTTTTTTTTTCTTTTTGGATACGGTACAAATCATTCACTCAAGCAGCATATATACTGTTTATTTTTTTCCTGTGTGCTGCTCAAAAAAGCAGCAGCCTGGAAAGGCAAGACTGAAGTTCACGTTCCTGTCCTCTTCTGGTCCTGATGCAGAGAGTGAGCTGTACCTTTAGAAAAACACTTCTTCCAAGGCTCACCCTGTGGAGAGGCTGATTTAGGGCAGGGCTTCTCTCTTGCAGCCTGATCCATTCCAGAATTCTCTCCTTGTCACTCTGTCCCAAAATTACTCCCAGCAAGGACAATCTAACCATTGAGTCTGAGTATCAACAGACTCCTGTTATAGTCCTGAGCAACGCCAGGACTTCCATCTAACTGCAAGTTTCCCTGCCCAAGAAACCTTTTGTAAATTCTCTAGATGAGGGCTGATAAACCAAGAACAGAGCAGATCTGGGTTTTACTCTCCACGAGTTTCTCCAGCAACTCCATGTCTAGAATAGCAACAATCCTGCGAATGGCAAAACCACAGTGAACGCTGCCAGCAAGGAAATATACATATGTGAAGGCTGAGAGGACACATGTATTAGACCAAGTGGATGCCTGCTTACATATTTGGAATACATTTCCAGTATAGAAATACCACTGTATTTTTCCAGAGAGATGTACGGTACTAAAGCTTTTTATATCAGTGTAATAAGATCACCATCCACAAGCAAGAAAATAATTTAAAAAACCTTAATGGTGGCAGTCCCTGGCACAGCTGACTTTGGGATTGTGCTGCTCTACAGCCCTGCCTAACTGAGCCAGAAGTCTCTAGTCTAGATGTGACCTAAGCATATGTTCTGCAACTGGGGGTACTTTTTTGTAGCACATGCAGATATGCTTAAGGTAGCTCTAATCTATCTAGCTCAGATAGAGCTGTTAGGAAGGTATGATATCATGGGTTTTGGTCTTGGCTAGCAAACCAGGTGCATACCTGAAATCAGGCTAGCTGGTAGATGCTGCACTGAAGTCACCGTGTCGCTATGTCTGCCAGAACCAGGTACCTTAAAGCTGCAAATCCTGCAGTCCCGTATCAGTTGCAATGCAGATGTATTCTGAGAGATTTATTCCCAATAAAAGCGAACAAATTGAGGTAGACTTTAGTATGTTCTTTTAAAAGAGGTTGGGAAGAGTACCAAAAGTATAATTAAACCAGAGAGAATTGGAGAGCTAATTAATCACTCATTGACAAGATCTCTTTTGCTGAGACATTTCACAGAGAACATTAGGAGTGCCTTAAGTCACTTCCTCAGGTACATGCTTGCGAGTGAAGAATAAATCAGTAGGAAATTGGCTGGACACAAGGGAAACCTTGGAATGGAGTTGGAGGTTGGACCAAGCTCAATGAGACTGGGCTTTTTCTTCATCTTTAGAAAAAATGAATTAACTACTGGTATACCCTAACGATAATTTGCAGCACGACAGGAGTGAAAACGCATTGAGGATGCTTTTTTCATAACAGTGTCCAAAATTAGATATCTAAATAATAATTTGAGTTTCAATCATAGTCAGCATTCACCAGCAATCTTTGATTTCTTGCCAGGAAGGGACTGATCCCACTAACACTCAACTATTGCGCTTGTATAAGCATATCCATCAAGTTCAAAGGAATCCACCCATAGTAGTGAATATCTTCACGTACATGATGCTTGGAATATGTTCCTGTCCAGTGTGGAGTAAGGGCCAAAGTTCCTCAAATTTCACAAGGTCTATAACTTGGGCTCTGGCTTTTATTTCATTTCTAACATAAAGATATTTCTGAAAATCGCTCCTGCATGCAAACCTGATTTTATTCCTTGTGCGTCTGTTTAGTATAACTTTAAGAAACGACACTCCCTTTAAAAATAAAACAAGACAAAATCTCCTCTTGTTCTTTCACACTGCTGTGCTTGGAAAACTGAAAATTGATTTCTCCAAGGTTTAAGCAGTTCTTCAGGAAAGCACTAGAAACTGATAGAAGCATTAGTTTTGTAAAGACTCAGTCAGATATATTCCCCTGCTACTGGGACTGTAAAAAAAAAAAAGAAATCCTCTTGAAAATCCAGTCAAACTATCTATCAAGCTTGGGCAAGCGCACCTCAAAAGCAGTTGCAATTGTGGCTGCGGTAATTGAATAAAGCCCATCGCGAGTCCTGGGAGGGCTTTACCCACTCCCTCCACCAGATCGTGCTGTTTCTCCACAGAGCTGTGGAGGATTCACAGGCCAGGGAAAGGTCAGGGGCTGACTCAAGGTAACAAACTGCCTGCAGCTTGCTCGTCCCTCCCTGCCGCTGCCACTGCCACTGCCACTGCCACTGCCACTCTGCGTGAAACAGGGGAGGTGCAGCCTAAGAGGAATTTGCGGGAGTCAACCCGCGTCTTGGAAGGCTGTTGTCTGCAGATGGCTGCGTGCTGGTGTTGCCATCGTTGCTATCTCTTACTAGTTTGATGTATTTTCTTTCCTAAAGTAAGAATGCAAATAGAAGCCGATGCAAATAGGCTGTGCTTTTATGATCTCTCGGGGGTCTTTTCCTTACAGCTTTACAGGACACCCTAACGATGCAGCTGTCTGCCGAGTAATCAGTCAGACTGAGGCAACACTAATGAAAAATGAACGCACCAACGTGCAGACGCTCCTGCAGGCGAGCAGCCTACGCCGGGAGCAGTCCTGACACAAAGCTACGTGCAGTTTGGTCTCAGCAGAGGGACTTTTACCAGCAAAAATTACTTCTGGGGAGTAGATAGATCTCCTTAACCAGTGCCGAGTCTGTGTACCCTGTAGGCCCTGTGTGTCCTTTTAAAAAAAACACAGCTGGGAAGAATACCTAAAGCATAACAGCTACAAGGCATGGTTTACTACTCAGCTGTAGCCTTTGTAAGAGAGCACAGAAATGCATCTAGAGAGCTTCTTACTGCCTTTCTGCAGGAGAAATATTGCATGTTCTGTATCTTCCTCTCCTGACCCTCCCGTGAGAAATAGAAGGAATAGCATTTGCTCTTCAACTCTTAAAGAACCAAATCCTTCCGAATCCACAGCAAGAGAAGAGAAAAAAAAATCAAGCAAACAAATATTTTAAAACCTTTCAAGTGGAAAATGGTACTTTCAGTTGGAATGTTCTTTGCTGTCCGTACTTAGAATTTTTGAGACCACTGAGCCAATTTTTTGGATGAATTTGGCAGAAAGCATTGTAATGTTGCTTGATGTACCCGAGTTACTGGATTTTAAGAATATTATTCTGGGGTCTTTTGGTAAGTTAATAACTGCTCAGTGTTAAAAGTTTAGTCTTGACATAAACATGCTTTCCCGAAATATAATTAAAAAAAAAAAAAAAAAAAAGAAAACAGTGCAAGGTATGTGTATTTTCCTAAGCCGTGTAAGGCTTGAGCTGTCTGATCCTAAGTGAGCTTGTAAATCTTTATTCATGCAGCCAGTCTTCTTAGAAAAAATGATTTGTGAAACCAAACCTTAGCTTGCTTCAGTGCATGGAAAAGTGCAGATGGCTCAAATTAGGTATCAGGGCCTAGCTATTTATGCAGTAGATTGTACATGTAATCAGCCAAATATAAGGTTTATTTATATTATTTTGTATGCTGTGTTAATATTGTCTGTATTTATTCAGACTTTCATAATATGCATGTGTGATCTCACAGAGATGCTAGGTCATTAAACTCACCATGGAGACTGTATTTACTTAAATCTTACCTTGGGCATTCAGAATACACATAGTTGCAGGCCTCTTAAAAATAAACAGAAAAAATTAAACAATGTATCAGTTCATGTGTATTAAACAGTGTTTCATGTTTTCCAATATCTAAGGAAATGGAGCATATTGTTTACATTACTGTTATTGAGAAACAACACAAACACATCCAGAGGAAAGATTTAATTATTGAGTTCTTTCTGACACACTAAATGTAAGACCATATAGCTTAATATATAGTACTATATGTGCTAGGTTGTGAACGGGGGTGGAAGGAAAGGAGTAGGTGATTCTTGTCTTTCTGGTGGGGCCTGCGAGTATGGTCCTTTACAGAAATAACACGACAGATGTATCACGGCTGCTGTGAGCCCAGGAAAGGCTGAATGGCGAGGGAAGACATTTGCCGTAATTGGCTCCATATCACAGCTTTGTATCAAACGATTCTGCTTGGGGATTGTCAAGATGATAATGAACATGGAGATTTTACAGTACTTCTACTTTGACTAGTAGATTAAATGGCAACAGGCACCAAAAAGTCTTTCTTCCATTAATGTGAATGCTCTCGTGACCCTTAGGCTTCATTAGTACTCTATCTTCTACCTGGAAACTACTCTGGAAGCACAGATACTGGAGCTATTTCATCAGCTCCAAATATTACACCTGCCTCCTGAGCCATTACCTGTAGAAATCCATAATGATCTGTTCTTTGCCCTCCAGTCAGGAATATCAGGTCCAGATCAAGGACTGGGTGCTCATCTTTTATGTCCTTGCTCAACTGGATCCAGACAATCAAAGTGAGTTTCTTCTTTTTATGTTGCCTGAACCTTCCAAGCACCCCAGCCGCCCCCCTGGGTGCCAGCGCTGGCCCTCGGTTTCTCTTGCGATATTGCAGTGAATTCAAATCCGTCGACGGGCAAAGTCCATTCCTTTGCCAACGACTTTCTCACAAAAGACTGGCAAAATCAGTAACTAAAAACAAATAAGGCAGTAATAATTTTCACCAAAGGAAACCATCTAGATCCTGAGTTCTGAGGAGGAGAAAGCCCGGCTGCACACAGTTTCCCGGTTGTTTAAGACAGTATTTGGTACCACGGTGATGAAAATGACTGAAACCTTACATGACGCGTCGATAACATTCAGTAACATAGTAAGTACACCCTTTTACCCTTTCAGAAGATTTTTTTTTCCCTTTTCGGTACCCTTGCAGGGCAGCGGCGACTGACGCCCCGCGGTGTCCCCTCCTCGGAGGCGCCAGCTCAACGCCCGGGGCAGCGGGGAGGCGCTGGGCGCCGAGGGGCTGCGGT
>NW_009219571.1:0-24760 GCF_000690835.1 Fulmarus glacialis
ACCTAAATGATTCTATGATTCTATGAATGTCACAAAGTAAACTGTGGAGCAAAAAGGTCTTCCTCAGAGGACACAACAATGTTGTAATTACTTCAGCTACAATGTAAGCTGTATACCATTTTCCAAGGCAAAGTGATGACATATAAGGACTAAAATCACTGACTACTTAGAACCAAGTCTTTCTGAAAACGTAAGATCTTAGACGATCATTGAAGTTATTTACTTCAGTACATCCATCCTAATTCTTCCTCTGCTCAGGTCTTCAAGAAAATGTATGGGTATTTGAATATCCACAAGAAGTATATTGATAAAAGGAGTACATTGATACAAATAAAAAGCTTTTGATGGTCAAAAAAGCACAAAACCCAGTATCTTTCAGGTTTTTTACTATCCTTCAGTTCTATTCACATACTGTTGCTGTTAAAATGATAACAAAGAACTACCTTTGTCAGTTGATAAAGTAGATAGCATGATAGTCATGGATCTTAAGAAATACTTGCTGGGAAAAGTGAAACCTTCAGGGGAATGCTTGCTTTCCTTCTTTTCAGTAAAATGCAGGAAAAGAACCACTTAACTTTTGTTCTGTCTGTTTTGGGGTTATTTTGGTTGGTTTGGGGTGGGTTTTTTTGTGATTTTTTTTTTTTTCCTTCTTGCTTAGATAACTTCAAATGTCACTGGTTAATTCTTGGCAGACAGTACAGTGCAAGTACATTTTTAGTGACATTCTGAAGTACTTAAGTGAAAATTTCAAACATCCATAATTCAGAAACCTCAATTCCCTAGGCATGCATTTCAACACCAAAATATTTACCCTACATTATTTTAAAATAACTTTAAAACTTCATTTTTTCTTTCATTAATCTATTAAAAAAAAGAAGATTGCACAAAAGCTGTTTTTTTTTTTTAATTAACTTTGTAACTCAGAGAATACAGAATGCATAATGATGCAAGCTCATGGAAAGATTTCCCTAAGATTATGCAGTGTCTTGCATTGTTACTCATTGGGAATCTGGAAGTTTTTACTTTTAAGATAAATGTACCAGTTTTAGAAAAAAAAGATTCTACAGTTCCCAGTCCCCTGACACCCTGCAACGATAACTGGACTGAGCAAATTAAGCTTGACCACCACTGAGCAAAGAAGCGCAGCTTTTAATTAGATAGCACGGGGGTGATGGTTACAGGCCTTCTGGATAGATCATATTTATTGTGCCATTCAACTTTTAGAATATTGAACAGTTTTGTGAAACAGAATAGGGTCTAAAATCACCTTACAATTATAAAAAGCATTTTATCCTAAAGGTTCCTATAGTGTTTTAGGGACTTCACAGGGAAACTAAATAATCATCTGAAAGAGGAGAACCAGTGGACTCATCAAAATGCAAATAACAAATTAGAGGAAGGTACAAAGTAAGGCAGTTCTGTTTCCACATTTCCTGAAACTGTAGCAGATGGGCCAATGCTTGCCTTTCATTAACTAGTGTGCTGGGATAAAGCTGTGTTAATTAAATCACTAAACCACCACTAATTCTCTGTTATTTACTAATTCAACAAATTTAATTTTTTTTTGTTTTGTTCAATACAGCAAATTCTAATTAAGTCTTGTAAAGTTGAAATGATCAATAATTAAATAAAATAGATGAATAATGATATGCAGTTGTCTGTTATAACATTAGCCACAAAATACAAGTTCAAGGCACAACCTAGCTTATGTGGAAGGAACATTTTGCACTAAAAAGACCGCAGAGAACAAAATATTAAAGCAACTTTATAATATACTTGCTAGAGCATTACAAATGCTGCCAACACACTAATCAAGATGTAGGCTGTTTACCACCAAGCCATGCAGCTTTGCCCTGAGATAACCTCAGAAACGGTACAGTCTTTTTAGAACCTGACTTTGTGGCCCCCCAAGTTACAGAGCTTCGGCTTCCCTGTATCAGCCAGAGGTAAACACATAGTACTCAAAGCTATAAAGAGCCGATCTCATCTCTGCTCAGGTTCCCTTCACCACAAAGCCTAAGTCTTGTCAGGAAAGTAGCTAGAGTGCCAGGTGGTCTTGTTACCCTTTCCTCCCACATGGCCTTTTGGGGAAAACAGCCAGCTGAGTAAGCCAGAACAAGCCACCAACTGTCCTAATTGTTCCCAGCAGGACTAGCAATTCAGAGTCTTATCTAGTGTTTCCCTTCATTTCACCCTCCTCTTGCAACACGCGATCCTGGGAGTGCAGAACATTATTTATGAGGAGCTGTTCCTTTACTCAGCCATAGTCAGTCAAGAAGTCCTTTCTTTATCTAATGTGCTAAAATTTGAGAACCAGCAGAAAATCAGTCCCTAAAATAATCAAAGTTGTTCCGTTCTTTTTCCCACGCAAGGCCTCAGGCAACATTCTGGGTCCCTGCCGAGGAGGTACACCAGCACTAGGACAACAAAGTCCCAGCCCAGCAGGCACACAAAACCCTGGAGGCTAAAGAGTGAGGAGCAGGAAGCAGACGAGGGCTGTTCTATTCCAGAAGGCCTAATTCACATTGCTTAGTTAAAAAAGTAACACAGCATAGTTCAGGGTCCATGTTTAAGGCACGTATTAATATTCCTCAAACAAGCAAACAAAAGCCGCCTTCTAGTTGGAGTGCCAGCCTCCTTCATAGCATATGAAATCATCTCATAGCATATGAAATCATCTAATGAAAATATTTGTGAATTCACAAGAAATACTGGGAAATTTTTCATCACCCTATACTTATTTTCGAAGGAAGAGAATTGTGCAGGAAATTGATTCTTCAAAGAAAAAAAACAGAATAAAAAGAATTATAACAATTACAACTGACCCTTAGTGTTTGCATTCCAGCTCCACCCATAGCCAGTACCCTTTTCCTACATCTGCTATGCATGGGAAAACATCCTGTCACTAAAATGTCTTTAAGACTGACAAACGGATGAAACCAGTATATACCAAACCAAACTTACCACCAGTACAGGCGAATCTTCTGTCAGGAGACAGAAAATATTGCTAAGCAAAGAAGCCTACTTAAGAACCTATTTTTCTGTAAGACTGGACTGTACTGGAGACTGTTGAGTGGATAGTGGGAATAGTACCCAGGGTTAATTACCAATGTTTCTCTAGAGAAGAGGGGTTATTAGCAGCAGAGAAAATGGGTAACTACTTCCTTTGGTAAGAGCTGTGGTGCTAATACTCTTAAAAATTTGGCAAACAAGGCTCTATCAAATATTCATGCAAAATGCTCGGCTGTGTGTATGACAGGTGTCACTAACCTGTCCAGTTTTTAATTCTTTCCATATCTGTATTTATGATTCTTAATTGTGTAGTCTTGATACACTCACCTGTGAATTAAGCCAGTGCCAAAAAACTAGAAGCTAGACCTGTTCATTTGCATCCTAATAACAAATTATTATTTGACTCCTAAGAAATGGTGAGATTCTAGGAGATGTGTTTGCTCAGTTTTGTTACCGTGGCTTTTCTTAAAAAGATATGCACATATAGGACACATTGGCACCATTTTTCTTCTGAAGCATTAGTGAAAGGAAATGCAAGAGCAAGCACCTGAATTACTTAAAAGGATGATTTCTTTGGACAGTTTCCCAGGTGATTGGTTCAAGAATTTGAGTTGTCAGAGAAACCTCTGAGGCACAGAGCCTGCTCATCCAGATGGGCAGACTGCTGAAAAATGGATGAAGCTCGTGGCATTTCTTCCTCCATCCTTCTGAAACTCTGCTTAGAAAGCACAGTTCTAAACTCCAGGTGCGGACTGAGAAATGACTGAAGGCTAAAACCCTTAAAATTAAATCTCTAATCTCACCCCTGTTGCCTTTGAGGGCGATATATCAGCCCACCTTCCCCCCGCAACCCTGACCAAGTTCAGTTTCTGCGAGAGCATCTTCCTGCCCCAGCAACACCCAGGCTGAGGGGTCAGTGGGGCTCACTGTCAACAGAACTCACGGAACTACATAAAAGTTACTTTTTGTAACTGTGGAGATATAAACGCTAAACGTTCTCAGAGTTGATGCATAAATCTCCTTTAACACACAGATTCTTTGAGAACGATTAGGAGGCAAATACACCACAAAACATGAACCCTGACAGCTTTTATATTGGCTTTAACAGAGAAATACAAGTTGTAGCCATTTCTAGTTATATAAACTGGCATTTCTCAGGCATTTTTTTTTTATCTTTACCTAATGAAGCATCAAGCCTTCATCAGAAATTCCCTTTTTTTTCTCCTGCTTATTAATTTCTTTTTAGAAAGGATTGCTTAACAAATGCATACAAGCAAAGCAAAAAGTTCAGTGGTAAAACTCGATTCACGGTCAGATAGCTCTTCTTTTAAGAGAAGACAGCTGATATAGTAGACAGTATGTACACGTTACATGTGTATAGACATATATGCAAAAATTAGAGAACGTCAACTGCAGCCTGCATTCAAAACAGAGCACCCAAAGTAAGAGCAATTTAATGTGTAACTAATCCATCAGACAACTAACGAGAATGAAACAAGGCTGATTTACGTTGCATTCTGACTGGTGACATTTTTGTGCAGCTTTTCCCCTGGAAAAATTACTAGCCTGGATGTGTTCCTCTCTTGGGAAGAGATTGTGGAAGGAGGTGAAGTGTGTATAATTATACTTTCTTCCAATTGTTTGTGATGCTCAAGCTGAACTGTACCTCTATTAACTAAGGAGCTTAGGAAGGTCACAGTCTTCAAGGGATTATGCTCTACTGAATATTGAATAGTAGGTCTAAAATATTCCTCATCTGTACCAATGCCTCAGAAGTCAAGCTTAAAACATTTCAAGACTCATTTTAAAAACAGGGTTTGTTTGTGGGTTCTTGGGTGGGTTTTTTTTCCATTTATTTTTGAGATTTCTTTTGTGCAAGAAAAAGACGACTATATTTTATGTATTTATTTCTTACTACTGTTCTGGAGTTAAGATTATCAAGAAACCAGCTAAACCAATTGAAGGATATTTGCAAGAAGTTTAGTCTTTGAGGAAAAGAAAGTATGTGTTCTTGTACAAAAGAAAAGGTAGGTAAAGGGAAGAATACTTCAGAAGGACAACAACATACATTTGGCAAAGCACTTTACATTTCTTCTAGAAGATATGGGGAAGAGAATGGAAAAGTGAGAAGAAGAGGGGAAACCTCACTCTCATCCACATGCCCTCTGACTGAAGGAAAAACAAGCCAGAGATACAATGAAACCAGTCAAAAAAAATCCAATTATCTTGAGAAAATAATTGTATTGAATCTGGCTACTATGCACTCAAGATGGCAAAAAAAAAAAAAAAAAAAAATCACCAACACATTCCTGGATAAATTAAAGGTCATCATGTACCATAAATTTGCTTTTTCAGTCTTTCACATGCTTGCATTTCTTTTAAATCTAAACTCCTTAGATTTACAGTAACTTGTCTAGAGATCGTTACATTACCTGTTAATTGCATTTCATCCTTAACTACTATCAATGCAAACTTTCTATCAGTCAAATTGTGCTTGGGAACATAAACAAATTACTTCTAAAACTATTCAAAGATCATCTGAGCACTGGGAATGCACTTGTTTATTGATTAACGTATATTATTCAGGTATCAGATTTGATCTGTGCAGAAATGGAGAGAGAATTCTGCCCTTCTTCCTTTGAAACACATGTGGAAATACTTTGTCACAACTATCAATAGTGCTCTTCTAGGGCAGAAATTACATTTTCACCCTGAACTGCCTGGTTTCTCCTTCCTTCTTGATCTTAGATAAAGCATTTCAACTTGCTCATCTCTAGTGAACAGGTAAAGAAATTAGAGGCCTAACTAAACTATTTAAATCATATAATTTAAATGTCCGAAACCTCCAGTTTATCAAGGTCTGAAGGTCCGTAAAGCAGTAATGAATAAATCTGCTTTAATCAGAAAGTAGGCCACTCTTTCTCAGCTTGACATTTTCTGCTGTCTTTTTGCCATGTAGTTTTTGAAAGGAATAGTTATGCTTTTGTACTATTATCAGAAAACTGATAATATTTAAAACTTCATTGTATGCACTGTACTCTGCAGACTGTATCAAGAACTCCATAGACATGAAGCACTGTGGGTACTCAAACTCTCCATGCATTCCACATCTTTTTTAGAAATATAAGGTTTTAATTAAAACCAACTTTTTCCTACCCTGTAACAATCTCACTTATTAATCTTTGACCCTATACACCCAAATGTCACTTGCTAAATTAGCTGTCTGCAGTATCATTCTAATCAGATTATTTTAATATATATGGTTGCTATTGGCACCTTTGCAGTCTCAAATAGTTGCTTCACATAGTTGCTCTGATTTTTTCAACAAAGTGTAATTCTGAACTATACATTGATTTATTGATTGTGTCAAAGTATGAACGACAAAAGCATTCACTATATCACATGAAACGTGGTGTTTTATATACCTTGCTAATAGGTCCCTAGACATGTAAAACTCATTGGTAGTCTAGGAATAGCATGTTATATTCATTAAAAATTTCAAATTTCTTCATTGTCCTGGTTTTGTCTGGGATGGAGTTGATTTTCTTCCTATTAACTGGTATAGCGCTGTGTTTTGGATGTAGTATGAGAATAGTGTTGATGACACACTGATGTTTGAGTTGTTGCTAAGTAATGTTTACGCTAGTCAAGGACTTTTCATCTTCCTGTGCCCTGCCAGGTGCGCGGGGGGCTGGGAGGGCGTGTGGCCAGGACAGCTGGCCCAGCTGGCCAATGGGCTATTCCATACCATATGACGTCATGCTCAGCATGTAAGGCTGGGCGAAGAAGAAGGAGGGGGGGACGTTCGGAGTGATGGCGTTTGTCTTCCCAAGTAACCGTTATGCGTGATGGAGCCCTGCTTTCCTGGAGATGGCTGAACCCCTGCCTGCCAATGGGAAGTAGTGAATGAATCCCTTGTTTTGCTTTGCTTGCGTGTGCGGCTTTTGCTTTCCCTATTAAATACCCCAACCCACGAGTTTTCCCTCTTTTCCCCTTCTGATTCTCTCCCCCATCCCCCCCGGGGGGAGCGAGCGAGCGGCTGCATGGTGCTCAGTGGCCGGTTGGGGTTAAACCACGACATTCATGATAAATCTGACAATATTATATACTATTTCAATACACTAAGCAGCAAGTAGAAATTCAAACCTAAGGGCTGATACCTTTTGCATATCCACAGTTACAATTCTCATCCATAAACTGTCTCCTACCTTCAAATATTAAATTAATGTACACATCCTTCTCTTCCTTTTCAGTTCATCAATACACACTGGTTCTATTTACAGACCAAAGAAGAAACTAAATCTATTTTGTATCCTCCAGTACCAGAATACAGTAATTCTGCCATGAGGAAGCAGGTGAGAAACAGACACTAAGGAGAGCGTTGTACACAGTAATTTTAAGATGTTTATTTTGAGGAGACTCATTTTAAAGATAGCTCTTACTCAAACACACAAAAAAAAAGGTACCTCAAGATATAGAAATTTTTTACAATGAGGTGGTGAAACACTGGAACAAATTGCCCAGAGAGGTGGTAGATGCCCCATCCCTGGAAACACTCAAGGTCAGGTTGGACGGGGCTCTGGGCAACCTGATCTAGTTGAAGATGTCCCTGCCCATGGCAGGGGGGTTGGACTAAATGACCTTTAAAGGTCCCTTCCAACCCAAACTATTCTATGATTCTATGATATACAGCTCATCAGTGGACATATCCTGGGACAAAGAACAGTTTTATATTTTCAAGATCTGAGCTGTATTAGCCTTCAGGTGAAGAATTATGACTTTCTTTCATCAGGGAAATAAGGACCTGAAAGTGGGAGGTGCCATGTTCTTTACTACTGCCTCATGCACACATTTGCAGATGAAACTACCATCAGTGTTTTTAGCCACGGGGAAAAAGTGTTTCTACTGAGCTTAAAAGTTCCAACATAAAGTTGACTTTTCATAAATTCTTCATTTGCTAAGTCTGTCAGAGTTGTTACTAAAAATCTACTTTCCCTGAGAAATTGTAGGTTCCCACAAATGAAACAACTTTCCAGTCTAGTAAAGCCACATTCATTGTGGAAAGACCATGACTTGGTAATTACAGTTGATCTAAAGTTTTACTCTCCCCGCCCCTGGTTTCTTATAAGGATTACAGAAGATCTTTGTTTTTGCTGAAGTTTCATACAATAATATGCAATTAAAAATTAATTATATTTTCAGAGGAAAATGAAACATAATCTTGTGCTAAAAAGATAGTTCTGCAAACAATTAATATAAAAAAATTAATAGTAGGTGTTAGAGGATAGATTATTTAATTCTTTTTCTTCCAAAGAAAAATATGATAGGATGGAAATTTGAAAGTCTAATTCAAGTCCAAATCCAAAACTCTAACCCAAACAATTTCCTTATTGTTTCTAATTAAACTATCCCCTCATGAACTCTACCGGTAAAAAAAAATAGTTTAACTCCAAAGCACTGACTTTAAGAAAAGAATGTATTGTTTGTATTTCTGCTTCTCAGGTGGAAGCAACCATTGAATTGTACTGCTAGTTGTTTGTAAACTGATTTTGTTAAAAACAGGCTAGTGCTGCAAGTATTTTAATCGCAGGTTGTAAAAGCAGAGAGAAATAGCAAGCTTCGTGGTGAACAAAGCAGCCTGTCACGCTATTGTGCCCTGAGGGTGAACATAATGCTAGATGCTTTATCAAATAAAATAAAAACAGCTTGTACCTTTCTTACATTAATTGGTTCATGATTGAACCACAAACTGTCTTTAAAAGTTTTCTTGCAATTTTTAAGCTTTATCTTTTTATTTAAAATTTCCCTAGTTAATGGAATTTCTGAACAAATTCAGTGCAGTGATAGGGTTTTATTGCTATTCAGTGCTTTATTCTCTTTCAAAGCATTTCAAGCCAACATACACATCCTTGCTCAAAATATTGTTATAATTTTCATCATATTCCTCATTTATCTTTTCAACTAGCTCTTACATATATTTCACTTCTACAGCTAACTCGTCCAAAGGCGTATTATTTAAGTGTCCTTTAAGACAACAGTAACTATTTTGAACGTATTACAAAAGGAAAATAAACAAGGAACCAATGGAAAGCAGACATTTAAAATAACCCATGTTCTAAAATGGCCTTTTTCTTGTCACCAGCTAGTATATTTAGACAACCAAAGATATCTAGTATGTAAACTTCTAAAGCTAGGTCAGGTGAAACTCCCAGTTTCTGTGTATTTAACTTCAGATTCATCTATTCTGTGGGGAAAAAAAAAAAATTTTTTTTCTTCTGCCTCTCAGTATAAGTCAATTTCTAAAATTAAACAGCTGGGAAATGAAAATATGGGTAGGCAAAACACAGCAAGTAATAGAAATTAACTTCCACCTTAACTCTAGAGAAGCAATCAGCTTATTTAGCCCGGTCATTATTAGTAAAACAGCTGATGAAAGGAAGGGGCTTTGCAAAAAGCTCACATATCTCTGAAAGACTATGTTGTAGCATCCATAGACAATAAAATAAGTATAATGAAAGTTCTATTTAAATCTCTGCAGATATATTGCATTAATGCTACTGAATCTTCTCTTCAACTCAATGTAAAAAAAAAAAATTAATATTATGGAGCTTCCAAATTCAATCATATCACTGTTGATGAGACCAGCCATCACAATTACACAAAGTCTTTAAATTAAACTATTAAAAATAGCTTATTCAGTGGAAGACCAGGTAAAATTTCATCTCCTATGTAGAGAAATGTGTTCTAAACCACCCAAGTTACATGCCTATCACAATATTTTTCTTTTTAGCAGAATTTCGGAAGAGTCACAGGGAGCGAGGAAAGAGCATGGAGGAGTCTGAAAACTGCTCCCATCAAGTCTCACTCAAAAGATTCAGTATCCTACCCTTTTTTGTGTCAGATGACATTTATCTGATCTTCCACACGGCTTCACTGCTACCCATTTTATGAGGCATTTCACAGTTGTGTGAATTATCCCTTTATTTCTACAGTTTTTATATGCGCTTAGCAAAATCAGATGTCATTAGCTTTATAACGCCACAACATACTTATTCTGGAGGTTGTACTGTTACTACTGATTTAAATGGACAAGGGAAACAAGTTTGCCTAGAGGCCCAGACTTTCCTTAGTTCAAAATTTCCAAGAGCCTACTTGAAGACCGATCATTTTTTAAAAGTAGGTGTGATGGTCAGAATTTAAAACCCAGCCTCATGAATTCTCAAGTCTTTGTGAAGTGAAATCTAATTTGGGGTATGTGGCTACTGCAGAATCAAATCAAGCAAGTTCATACAGCCTTGCATTATTTTAAGACAGAGATAATGAGATAAAGTTGCCATCTCCTGAAAAAAAAGAAATTAAAAAGATTTAAGAAAAGATCAATTCTGTTGTTTGTTGAATAATCCTTTAACATTAGATAAGTTTGGCACCATTTGATTATGAATTAATGGGAAAGTTTCCTACCCATTTGAGTGCTGACGTTTGAGTTCAGAGTACAACGCCATTATTTTCCTATGGCTTTATGTTGGGAGAAAAATATACACTTTTCTTTTTGATCTATGTAATTATTATTTTTATGCATCTTGCTTGTACTTTGGAGAAAAAACCAACACATTTTCTGAAGGTAGCATTTAACGTCAATAATCAGCAACAACTGCTGTTTCAAAAGACTAGCAATTCAAACTATGCCGAAATAAACAAAACAGCTCTAATACAGAAAAAAATTAAAATAGCTTTTCCTCTAGTTTTAAACTAATGCAACCCTTACATTGGTACAAGTTTGTAGTCATTACATCGTGAACATATTCACTTCAGCCACACTCCACAATTACATGCCAGACAACTAAGGCAAACATATAACAAGTCAAGTAAACTGACCAAAAAAAAAAAAAAAAAAAAATCGCAAAAAGAAAACAACTGCTTTTCAAACACCGTGGCATCTGTAAAAAATATCCCACACTGTCATACATTCTTTTTGTTCTAAAAACATATGCAATGACAATACTCCATTCTAAATCTATTTTAGCCAACAAAGGATAGGTTAATGTATTACAGTTACCATTGAGGATTCACTCGTTGACTAATCCCAACGTTATGGTAGCGAGTTTATAAAAAAACTCCATCCAAAAGAGAGTAATTTTTAAATAATGGTCAGAAGACAGCTGACCATATGTTCCGTTGTGCTTGTTCTCCTTGATTCTGTATTTGTTCCCTCAAACTTACTCGAGTTCCCTATTACTAAAACTACGTCACACTAAAATTTGCCATTTTAATCCCCTACTCAATAATGGCTGGAGGATATGGCATGCTGATAGTTTGAAGAACCACTTTGTGAGGTAACGTAACTTGTGAATTTCTGCATTTTCAGCTTTTGGTTCTAACTGCTATGTGGGGAATTTTATGTGCATAAAAACATTTCTATGCTAGTTCTCTCTCTAATGAAGTTCATGTCACCTTGTTTGTAAAATGACTTACATCAAAAAGCTTGCTGGCATTAGTTCATTTTTCCTCTATTACAATCACTTCCAAACTTCATTAGGGTGATAGCTGTTGCACACATCAACAGTGAATTATTTTAATAATCCAGTTATAATTTTGCATTATCTATTTAACTTCTTCAATACTTCCTCAATATTAAAGAAAAAAAAGATTCGATGCTGTCATCATTCTATCCATCACAAAATAGTTAGCACTCCACACTTTGTCAGCCCTGAGACAGATTTACTGAGTTCAGCTAAACTGGAGACTATTAAATCCCCAAACATTAATCCTCTTGATTCAGCAAGAGCTTTAGAATGAAACATAAATACTCTTGCTCAAAAGATTGCTTATGGAATCTAAGTACAACAGAGTACACTGAAGATCATTAGAGCAATGATTTAAAAGAAAAAAAGAAAAAAGATGTTCAACTGTGAAGCTTTATTTGCCCATGCCACTGCACATCATAGAAGCATAGAATGATTTAGGTTAAGAGAGATGTCCAATGGTCTTCTATAGTAAGGTCCAACTAGAGCAGACTGCCAAGAACCATGTCCAGTGGAATATCTCCAAGGATGGAGACTCCACAACCCATCTGGGCAGCCTGTTCCAGTGTTGACCACCCCTGGGGTGAAAAGAATTTTTAGTATATTCTGTTGGAATTTCCCATTTTCTGACTTGTGCATGTTGCCTGTGCAGCTCTAGGATGAGCCTGGCTCCATCTTCTCTACACCCTCCAATGTTTGCCTTTCTCTGGTCATCAGGAAACTCTTCCAATCTCCAGACATTCCAAAGATGATAGTGGCCTTGCAAGGACATCAACCATCTCTCAGCACGCTCAAATGGCTGTAACTCAGCCTTACTATCTCTGCATCTGTTGCTGCTAAACCACTTGCCCCCCCCCTCTCGGCAGCAGGCATAGCTGCCTTTCCCAAAGAGCCACGCGAGCTGTATCTCCACATCTTTGTAATCCCAATGAAATGATAGCTCTGCAGCTGTGCACAGACTCCTAATTCCTTTTGTTTGTTCCTTGCATTGCATGCATTTGTGTGCAGGCATTTGAGATGATCTCCCATTGTCACTGCTTTCTCAGGGGAAGCACCAGAGCCTCCCTTCTCATGCTGTCTCCCAGCTATCCCTCTTCTCCCGTCATGCTAGTGGCATGGCCACCTGTACTCTGGTATCTAAATCGGGAAGTTAGTTTCCCTGGAGTAATACTGAAGGCCTATTTTAGAGGAGCCTTTCTCTTTCCAAGATGTACAAGGCTTCTGAATTAATAAGTTGTATGAGGTACTTCGGAGGTGGGTAGCTGAAGAAGCCCACACAGAAATCAGTGTTATTTCTAACAGTAAATGACTCCTTAATGCTAATATTGGACAATACTTCCACCACCCCACAATATTGCTAATAAACTGTCCTAGTCTTTTCAGGCTGAAGCAGCAGAGGATTCTTGGTCATGTATCAATGCAAAAATACTGCAGAATTAATTCATTGTTCAAAGAAGAATATGACAGAATGTTTTAGTTACTCAAGAAATAGTTATCCAAGAAATAATATAAAATTAAAGGTTCATTAACATGAAAAAACATGAATATAGGAAAGTATATCCCTGACACACAAACCTAAAAAGTCAAGGCAATACAAGTTACACTTCACCTGGAGTGATTTATAGCAACACACATACAGAGACAAATAAATAATCTGGGAAAGGAAGAAAGTGGTTTAGCAAACTGAACTATTTTAGCAACTGCTGATAAATCTCTACCTGTAACCGATGGAAAACCAGTTCAGCATTATTGAAGTGAGTGGAGCTATGCTGATACATTCCTCCAAAAGGTCAGATTCCCGCTGTCATCCCCCCTCTAGCTCCCCAAGATGCTTCTTACTTTTGCCATCGTGTCTTGAAATTATTCAGTTCTCTTAGTTACTTTCAGCCAAACTCCTTTCTTACCCTTTGCTCTATCTGAACTTAACAAGAATCATTTTCAAGAGCTTGTTTAACAACTGAACCCATAGTCTCCAATATTTATTAACAGAACCAGAGCAGAGTCTTATTTTGTCTGATCAATAACAGTTTGAAACAATTAGGACTCAATGAACCACAGCACCACATACCTTGCTCACTACTATATTGTTGCCTGGCAAACTCTTAAGATCATGCTTAATGCATTTTAAACATATACTTAACATAGATATTCTGTTATCCTTGAGGTCACTGGAGCTACATAGTACAAAACAAATGTAATGCCTTGTAGTGAAGTATTCAGACGTAGAAGTCTAATACATCATTCAAACTAAGAGGTATGCTTTACCTCAGCCACTTTGCTGAATAGCGGCCTTCATCAAAAAAGAAAGCTCGTTGGTTGAAAGCATATAATATGACACTTATTGTTACCACTCTCTCCTGCATCAGTGGAATTCATCCCAAAGATAAATCATTTTTCTGAACATCACTATTCAACTTATAAATACTATGAAGATAAAGCAGCAGAAACAGTGTTTTGTGTTAAGAAAAAAAATAAGCTATTTGAAACTGAAGCATCTTTTTGGCTGTGAAACTTATAGCTGCATAACAAATTCCACTTCTTCAAAATGGAAAGTTTGTTGCTGCTTATAAGGATAGTTGATTGTCATCTGAAGTTTAGAAACCAGAAGCTAAGTATTTTGTTCCCTGAAACAATTTATCAGTCACTCTTTGTTGTAAAAATGCAACATATTATTAGATTATGTTGCTGAGTTTCGCCTCCAACTCCTCTCTAGGGGAAAAGCTAGGCCCTTTTGAAATGACGGAGATGGGAGTGACAGCGAAGAGCTGTTACAAGATTATTTTGCTAAGCGACATCCCTGCTACTTACTAGAGTATCGTGCAACTTTATTGTGCAACCACAGGTTTAATGAGATGTGACCAAAGCTTGGGAGCATTTGGTTTTGAATACGTATTAGTACAGTTTCAAGGCAGAACAACTCTTACATCCTATTTTATTTTCCCAGCAGTTCTTGATAGTAGAAATTAAATAAAGCTGAATCATCTTAGCATTGGCAACTAACGTGAAAGATTTAAGAAACGAAACATCAAAAATTGAGAAATTCAATGCAACAAAGGCAAGACAGAAGACCACTAGAACTGAACGCAAATAGGACCATGGCAAGTTTAGGCTCCACCTTAAATCCTAAATTCTCAAACTTAGTGCCTCACCAGTATATGGAATCAAATGTACAGTTGAGCTACATGGGCATCAACGTATCAATAAACATTATTGGTCTAGAAGACTGATTTTTCCTTCCTTACTGTAAAACTATGATTCTGCAGTCCATGAGGAACATGTTTGTGTGTACGGAAGAAACATCCCTTAAATATCTATGGCTCACACTCACAAGAATATCTAGGGATTTAACTATGAAGAGTAGCAGGAGGAAGAAACAAAGGCACTGTTGTGGGTCTGCCATTCATTTTATGATTTCCCAATGAAATCTAGTTCAAATCTGGGCATACATATCGCACACTCAAGTGGTGGAATGAAAAAGAGTGAGGGAGGCAGTGAGTTGAAAGCCCACAGGACAGAAGACACATTATTGAACTAAATTGAATGGACACTTATAAAAATTCAACATAATGCTTAATAAGTCTAACACAGAATTTCAGCTATTGTCCATTTGTATAACATTTAAATTGGGTTTGTGTTATAATCCCAATTCACAAGCCAAAATAACAAGGAGTTTATCAGTTTGGTAAAACTAGTAAAAATGAAGCTATTAGAAACGTGATTTTTTAATGTTCTTACTTCTTCATCCAGCTGCTAAATACCTTCTCTACTTGCTGTTTGGACATGAGCTTCCATTCTCTCATTTCTAGGTCAGATTCTTTTTTTCTATCTTCCCCCATTGAACTCAAAGTTTGTTTCACAGATGGCATTATCATTGTCTGAAAATGAATGTACTGCTCATGAAAGAGAGACAGCTGACAGCATTGGAAACCAAATCTTCAAGTCATAGGATGGAGAAACCGGGCAATGGTTGTACTACTGTCCATGCCAATTCTCTTTCCAGGCCTGTTCGGGGTACATAATTTGTTTTCTATCTATTCTCTGAGCTCTTCCGGGCTGCTGTTCTGCATGCCCTTATTCCACAGGAGCAACCTATTAACTTCAAATATACTTCAAACGAGCAATCCCACAGAAACTAGTGAAAATGCCTGTGTGTATAAAAAATTCACATATTTAAACCCTTCATTTTATCTTCTGAGATTTTTAGTATGACATCAAGTCACAGCCAATATATTTTTTTTCAGATCAGCATTTCTGGCAAATTGGGACACCAGCTCCATTTCCACAGAGCATTAAACACCGAGAAGTTTGGCATCTGCTTTTCTCCAATATATTTGAATCTAAAAAACTACTTCTGGGGGATTCTAGGTCAAAGTTTCCTCTATTACTCAGCTATTGTTTCCCATTTTACCACTGCTACTTTTAGAATATATTAACCCTAGCAATAATTACTGTGCAGTCAAACTGTCCTGTCTTCCTCCCATTTAATCACTGGTTCCCCATCTTTATCCCATTAGGATTCGGGAAACCCAATCAAATTTCCTAAAACAAATGAGATTAATATTCAGTCTCCCAACTCTTTCAATCCAGGACCTTTTCCCTCAGAGAAAGCTCGCAAACTTGGAGAATTAACAGTAAGTACCTACTAGCAATCACCAAGTGGTTTTAGCTGAGACTGTTTTTTCCATCTGGGTGTCCTTCAGTAACACAGCTGTATAGAAAGCCATTACACATCCTGGCTTTAAGAGGAAAAAGAATTACATCTGTTTAGAAATAATTTGACACTCTTAAGTTAAAGGCATGATACCAAAGGATGAGAGAAAAGCAGCATATGCCAGAGGGGCACAGATTGATTAGAACTGGAGCTCTACAAACCGTTGCTAGTTATACCGCAAGAATGCGGAGTACTGACTCACCACTGTAAACCGCTGTTTGAGCAGCATGGTGGAAGTGTCTCGCTGAAGCACAAACATTTGCTCATAGCTTGTTTTTTTTTATGAGAGAAGCATAAACTCAACACCAAACACTTGCTTCATATCTTTCAGGCTTTGTACTCAGCATACCCTCCCTATATCCTTTGTTTTCCACAAGATTCCTCCCATGATGTCTCATACCCATTTCTCACATCTTCTATGACAATTTACAGACATCACTTTTGGAGTCACATCATCACACAACCCTTCTACTTACAATTTCAAACAAAAATGAGGTTTGACCCAGGCTGCCCTTAAGACAAGCTGCAAAAAGTCTTCTTACCTTTATTATTTGTGACTATCCTATAATAGCTATGCATAGCAAGATGCATTGTCTCTAAAGGACAGGTATAAAAATAAATGATTGCTCCTTCTTAGCAAAGCTACTTAGAGAAGTCTTGGGCTTGAAATACAAGGTCTAGGATTCCTCCTCTTTTGTGTCTATTTCTGTTACTGCTAACAGTCTAGTTTATGACAATGCATGGTGTTAAAAGAATAAAAACAACTGGTCAAACAGACAAAATCCACTGATGGCTTGAGTAATAACTCAAGAAATCTGCTATAAATCAAGTTTGAAATAAGGAAGTTGGTCACTGGCAGATGCAAGTAAGCAGGCTGCAGCCAGACAGCTGCTTATTTTCCAGTATGCACTGGGCAGAAGAGCAGACAGCTGCAGAGCTGTTTGAAACCTATTGTTTCCCAAAGCAAAGTATCTCTTCATGAAGAAAAACAGTCTATAAAGGAAATCAGGGACCTGCTGAGACAATTAATGGATGAGTAACCTGGGTATATTTGACAGAAAAAGACTGCTTTCGCAGATGGAGATGACATACTGAAGGATGCAATCTTAATGGGAGCAAAAATCACCCAAAATAAGAATTTAACAGAATAGCCAGGGCATCAGACATAGAAAAAAGCCCTTGATGAGCAGATGTTAATTAGACAAGTGACCAGCAAGCACTTTCACACACACAGAAATGTTACACACCATAAGGTATTAGAATTGGAGTAGGAGGTAGCAAAGCCTCTCATACAGCAGTTGCTCAGAAACTGTAGACTACCTGACACAAAAATAGTGTTGTATGCTATGAAATGGAAGCAAGCAAGCTTCTACAACACCTAATAGGTGACAATAAATGGTACAACTCTGAAACCTTTCACATTAAGAGGAGCATTGTATTCTGGAGGCAGGGTGATCAGGCGTATTGTAGAAAAAACGAGGCAGGCTCTAGCTATATGCACTTTTTTAAAATGGCACTGCCTAAATCAGAGAATCGCTCCTATCAGTGCAGTCATGCCTGATGAAAACACAGCCTGTGATGCATAAAAGCAAGACAACAATATCACCTGCTATCTGAAGGAATCCTTCAAGCCACTCCTTGTGTGCAAGAAATCTGCGGGTCTGTCAGAACCAGAACAAGTGCAGCTACCAAGTGAAATGGCTGTAGCTGTAATCACAGCAGCCATATTCACTAAAGCCAGGAGAGAAACAGAAATACAAGAGAGTGGAAAAACAATCACAGTATGTTATAATACCATTATTAAGCAGGAGCCTTACTAATACCAATTCCAAACATTTATTTCTTTATTAGCAGTTAATAGAACGGTACTTTGGTCAGGCACCATAAGGGACGAATACATTCTCCGGGACACTGCTCTTTCATCACTTTTTAGGGGTGTGCTGATCTGTGGCACTGATAGCAAAATCTGACTTTAAAAAGCCTTTTTAATAATGATAATGGCAATGAAAAGCAGCTTCATTTACTTTATCCCACATGAATCTCCATTACTGTGAACAACCTAAGCCATGACAATACTAGTGGTGAGTAGCCAAGCAAAAGCATGAGCCATGTTCTAACAAACCTATTAAGAAAGTAAAATCAATAAGATCACATCTCAGTACCATGGTACTCACTCTTTTCATGCAGCTATACAATATATACATATCAGCCTCTGCACTCCTGTGTTAATAAAGAAGCTGCAGGTTTAACCTGGATACCCTTATCTCTGTTCACATCTGCAGCGCTGCTCTTCTTCCCCGCTGTTTTCTCTTAAAGGATGCCAAGAAAGCAGCATTTAAGTCTTTTGTCTTCTCTTTTGCAAATCCTGCACTGTTATCAGTTCCTGAGCAGAGAGAGTTGCCTGCCAGGCACCATGCCCAAAGCCTTGGCAGTCAGAAAGGTTTTAACTCATTCCAGGACAGATTTGAGCGTTTTGCACCGAACGGAAACGAGATGGGTCACAGAAACCAACAACTTGAGAAGTTTAGCAGAACTTACTGAAATAAATCTCGAACTGTCATTTTGAATAGCCTCTCCTACTGATTTTATCTCTCATTATATAAACCCACTTTTTCCTCGTAGCACACTCTGAGCAACTTGGCTAACATTCGATTGTCAAACTTACTGGGGAACTAGAGAAAGCATCTCCAGGTCTAATTGAAAGGCCAGTCATCTCCTCATACACAACTTCAAGCGGCACAAGCAAGGTTTGGATGCCTCATCACACTGTCATTTCAATAAGCTCAACTCAGCACCAACAGACCTGTGTTCACTTTTGTGCTGTTACAGTGCATGGCACTGTAATTGCTAACTCACCATAAGAATAACTTACTGTAGCACTTAATGCCCCACCCCTTCAAATTAAAACCAAGCCACCTTTGATAATTCAACGATAATTTATACCAAATCTAAGTTAGCATATACTGTGAAATATGCATTTGGCTAAGGTTTTAATGGTTTTTCTGGGAAGAAAAAAAAACCAAACACAAACATACAATGTGGATTCAGATTAAAATGGTGTAAATAGAAGTTAATGAATATTATTACTCAAGTTATTAGAACTTTCTGCTTGAAAAAATTTAATCTAATATTCCCATTTTTAGCATTGCCAAGAGCACTGGGGCATGCAGTTCAATAGTTCTAAGTTACCAGCTTTATAATTGCTTTCTACAGACCTTAAAAAAGGCATTTATGTTTCAGGATATAACTGAATGGAATGAATTACCCATAGTCACTTCAAATGCAAGGAAAAAAAGGTTATTACTGTGCTTAGGTACTTACATACCTTTTCCTTTGAGGAACATGAGGAATAACTAAAAAGCATGGTAAACAAATGAGAGAAAATTCTGTAATTGAAGAATTCGGAAGTCTTGGGCCTATCCAGCTCAACCGGTATTTTTAAATAAAAAAAATATTAAGTTGCAATTTTTAACTAATAACACAGATTTTCATTGAGAGACAACATTATAAACACTGAATTGCGCCTTAAGTACTGTTTTCTATACTTTGCATACTGAGTAGCATATGACAAGAAGGGTTCTGTCACCTCTTACCCTTGTATCACTTAATGTAGCTCAGTTGGTGCAAAAGGCATTGCTAGCATGCTATCTTCAGGTTAAATGATATTGTAGTATATTGACAAATTTGTTTTGATTTTGTCAGTGCATACTGCATGCATAGAGCATGCCATTGGAAGGAGGGATTATTTTGTTCTCGTACTGAGAGTTGTCTTGTTGACAGTACCATCGGATTTACCATTTCAGTGGTGGTCACGGGAATACCTGACTGGCCATCTATAGGAAAGGCACATTGTTTTCTGAGCAACTCTAGCGACTGTGTAGTTTCAATTATTAAAAACATAAAATCAAAACAATAAACCCAACTGAAATAGTCTATTCTATTCTATTAGTCCCGGCAGGAAAAAAAACCCTAGGCAACTAGTCCAGGAAGTACTATTTCAAAAATAGCATCGACAGTATTTTATGGGAAAACTCAGCTTTCTTTAAGCTTACAAGCAAACAATCTGGTCCTCACCAAAAAGACTTGTCTTCTTCCAGTTCCCAGTATGGCCTGGGTCCATTCATGAAAACTCCTTTACAATATTCAGAAGAAAGGATACAGTTCTTAACACAGATTTGTATTGAGTTCATTGGAGAGAGCGTCCAATCAATCAGCTCGGGGTCCATATTCACCAGCCTGAGCTCCTTCACATAAAATACTGGCCTCAGCTCTGCATACAGAGAAGCAAGCGCCTACTCTCTGCAAAGTCACAGCAGATTGTAGGTGAATCACACAGAACAAGTGCAAAAAGCGAGTATGTGAGTATCCGTGATGAAGCAGTAAGTCGCAAGTTGCAAATTTATATCAGCAACTCTGCCACTGGACAACACTTGCAAACGAAAATTGATTACTTTAATCAAACATACTTTTCCAGTCTGAATTGCTTACCATTTCACATTTGCATAAATTAAAGAATCAGAGAAATGGTTATAACTCAAATATGTAGGAGTAGATTGACACAAATTACTAGCACATAATCAGTCCAAGTTATTTCAAGGCCTTGCTGCAGCCAGAGGAATTTGGCCTCCAAATCCTAAAGGTTTTCTGAGATTTATGGAATTCCTGGGGGATGGGAGGAGGTAAAAACATGAAAGATCACCCTTGACCTAAGACTGCTTTGGATGTTCTTCCTTCACTCATCTATGTCAAAACTGAAAGTACCATTTATAAAAGGAAAACGCCATGATTTTCACTGAGGCTATTACTGAGATAATTGCCCCGTAATTCTGTGTTCAAATGCCATGACCAATGGCTCTGTAAGCTTTTAGGAAGGAGGAGAAATAGTATCAGAGAGATGGTGGGCCTTTCTTTCCTGCATCTGTCATGAAAAAAAAAAAATTGAAGGACATCTGAAATTTGTAAAGAAAGCTGTGAAGTAGAATGGGGACTGACTTTTCCATGGAGTACCAGGATTGTATGTTATGTGCCAGAAAACACGATTCAGTGTGTAGCCCCAGTATTGTTTGCTTTTCAATTTCAATGTTTCTGTGCAATGTAGCAGAAATGTCAAGACCAGCTAAGCTTAAACTAAATGTTTAACCTGCAAGTCTTCCTCACTATACAGACCAGTAAAACTTGCATTGACTTCAACAGGGATTTGAACCAAAGAGCTCTTTTGAAATTATCTTCAAGGAAAAGCTCAGATTTTTTGAAGTTAACTTTAAAATTTGGAAGAAAATAATATCTAGGAGGTATGTAACTCCTTTTTGTGGTTTTGAAGGCTCACCAGCATAGACTGGATCAACGCTTCAATATTGCTAACCACACCGAAAAACTGCTTTAAGGGTTTTGTTTATAGTGAAATATCCAAGTATTACTTCTCTCCTTTTAGACCACTGTGCATCATGAAAGGAGAACATGTATGTCTGCATTTCTGTCAAGAGACCTGGGATCAGGCTATTGTCTCAATGGTCCGAGAAAATCTTTTTCTGTTTGGGTGCACTTCTGACATCAGCAAGTGATAGCTTACCTGAATGCATTGAAATCCAGAGCACTGATACAAGCGTGGAATTTAATTATGCACTTAATATTCACTGAGTGCTCATTTTGAGTATCAAAGCCTTCCAGGGACAGATTTTTCATTTCACTTACACCAGTGCAAAACTCAAGTATACACAGTGTTTGTGTTGGTTTTTTTTTTCCTTCCCGGTTGTTTCTAAATTGCACTGATGTAACTGACAGCAAATTTAGCTGAGTATTTCTGAGACAGTGCACTTGAACAGTATGCCATTTCACACAGTCTGGTCATGTAAATAGGAATGGTTCTGTTTCAGGAGCAATATATAAATATCCATCATACTTGGAAACACTGACTGTTAACCAAAGGTCCTCTGCCAAATGTACATTTAAAAATAATTAAATGCTGTTTGGAAAAGCTAAGAAAAATCTACTTTGTCATGGTTTAAACATGGTTTAAAAACTTTGTTATATTTTATACCTTTTAATACAGAAAATTCTCTATTTTTTCCTTTTCAATACAAGGATATTGTAGAGCAAGTTTGGTGAACTTTCCAGATACTTTAACCGATTTTATTATTTATGTGGGGGTGTGATGGAAGGATGAGAACAAACATAAATTACTATTTAATATGTTAAAACATTCCTCCGACAGAGAAATACAAAGGGGATGATGATGAAAGATGCATTTGATTCTAACAGAGTGAACTGCATCACCTGGAGGAAGGCTGTGGGCTGCCCAAACAGTAAGTAGGTTCCAATTTCAGAGGTTTTGTACAGACAAATGCTCCTAAGCATGAAGATTCAAGTGCAAAAGTGCAGGCAAAAAGGGAGCCAGTGAACTCCAGAACCTCCAAGCGTTGAGACACTGCTGCAAACATCAACACAGGCTCCCCTACCATTACAGCTGGATTAACGTTAAGGGGAATTTTCCCCCCATATCATGTAGTACTGTATCAATGTCATAAAAGCCTGAGGCTAAGCTTCCCAAGGGAGAGAGCTCTAAAGTGAATAGACTGGAAAAGAATGTAATCCCAACTAAGCTTCCCTTGCCTCATGTAGAGACACAACAACAGCAGTTCTTTAAGGAGAGCTGTTGAGGGTTTTTTCCGTAGTTAACAAGGCAGACAGAAACATGAAAAATCTTGTACTTTCCTGAAATTATGAAAAAAATATGAAAAAGGGAAACAAAACCTTGACAAAAGCTCAAAAGCAGCAAAATAAGAGAAATCTAAAGTCAAATACAGATCATATTTATTTCCTTATTCTAATGAGGAATTTCTCTTAAATATGAGGATTGACATTCACATTGGACTTCCATGTTATCCTCTTTTCCTCTGACTGGTCTGCAGAATAAAGAAATACAGAAATGATGATTTTAGATCAGCTCAAGGGACCATAAAGTCCAGTGAGGAGGCACATGAAACTTACTGGAATTCACCATCACTGAAATCAGAAAAAACAAGAAATAGGCAGCTGATTGCCCCTTCCAAAATAATTAGGATCTATGGCTCTTGCAACATAACACCATACAGTGAATCATTTTGTGCCTTTTGCCTTGTTATATAAACTCTCATCACCATGCCAGAGGACTGGTCTTTTCCCAAGAAACTCCCTTTCACAAAAAAGGTCTAGAAGCGATTCAGACAGGCTGGCGAGTTTGAATTTCATCTCTGGTAAGATGGTAACATCTGTAATAACAAGTAAGATAACTGAGCAAGTAGATAAATACAGTTTGTTACGAAAGTGTCAGGATGGTTTCTGTAAGGGGAAATCCTGCCAGTCCTAGAAACTAACACTATGTAAGAATGTCTAACAACATGTCAATGAAAGGGATTCCGATAAACGTAGCACAGCTGGATTTCTAAAAGACCTCCAAAGTTATTAAAAAAAATTTCCAGTAGACTGGAGGAAACATCCATTTCTGGACTGAATGCTGATCAAAAGGAAATACTAGGACTTAACCATTCCTGTACAGGATGAAGGCAAATCAACAGTGGCATCCCCCAGATACTGGTCTCGGTCAACATCTTCATCAATGACCTAGAAAAGGGAATGGGGAGAGGAGTCCAAGCCTTTCCAAATCAAATGCTGCAGCTAACAAGGAGAAACTTGAAGGACCTCCCAAAGCTGAGAAAGCAGGCAAAAAGGTGACAATGAGCTTCAGTGGAGATAAACATGTGGTAGTGCCCTTAGGCACCATAAGCTAATGTTAGACCTGATAGTTCCAGCTGACAACAGAGGACTTGGAGCCACCACTGACACTGCTGCAAAACCATCCACCCACTGTGCGGTGGCAGCCAAAAAGGTCACAAAATAAGAGCTGGGCATTGCTGGGAAGGAGTTTTAAGAGCCCCAGAAAGCAGCATCATTTTGCTAGGATATTGAGCCCTGGTGCAGTGAGCGCAGTGCGCAGCTCTGGTCATCTCAAGGAAGACACAGTGGATGGAGCTGGGGAAGGTACAGAAAAGGGCAACTGAACTCAACAAGGTGAGGGGAGTACCTGCCATACGAGGAGGGACTAAAAGGCTGAGGTTCCTTGGTCTGCTGGGAGGAGGCTGAGGGGAGATGTTTAAAGTTTCTAAAATCATGAAGGCAGTATATGTGGAACTTTGTTCCCCAAATCCTGCAATACTTAAACTAGAAGGCACTTGTTAAAACTGACAGGAGGTTGGTTAAAGCAAGTAAAGAAAGCAATGTTTACACAGAGGGTAGTACCCTTCTGGAATCTGAGAGGCAGATTAGGAGGTAAACAGTGTCGACATGTGAAAAATTAATTATTCAGGAATAACAGATTCATTCATACATACTAGAAGAACTCAATAGTAAGTATCCTCTAACATCCCAAACAACAGTTTCGGATGTGTAAACTATGAGGATACAGACATGAAAAACTGGTCACGCGATGCATGCTCTCCCTAAACAGCATCTTATTGCCACACGACGATGGGTCAGATGA
>NW_009219571.1:24791-25540 GCF_000690835.1 Fulmarus glacialis
CTGACCCAATAGGACATTTATTGTATTTTTATGGCCTCAACAACACTGTTTCTTCCCATAAAATATGAGATTGTGTCTGAAAACGTTTCTTCCTGTTGGTTTGATATTTACTACATTTAAAATGCAGTGGCTATCCACGCCCTTTTTCTTGCACAAAGAGAAAAGAAAAACACCTGATTTGTCTTTTTCACACCATTCACCGTTTTATAAATTTCCATATACTGCATTGAACATCTTACAGTAAAGGGTTCCCATTCTCATCCTTTGAATTACCTCAAATTCTTCAATATACATTTCTTTATATAAGGCAATTAGTACTAGCTACTCTTCCAGATGGTTTTACATAAAAGACATTAAGAAACTGATTGCCACTACACTAGATATCTTTCTAAACTTGCAAATCATGATTGTACCCTGAGCAGAGGTTTCCACTGAGCTGTCTACTAAGAACTCCAGGTAGGCTTCCTAACTGTACATCATTTAAGCTGTACAATGTAAATGTTCCCCTCCACTGCTTGACCTTGCATTTATGAATACTGAACATCTTTTCTCACACAGATGTCTCTTAAATGTCTCGCAGTCTTCTCTGGCAACAAATAATCAAACAATAATCTTCTGGACTTTATCCTAACTTCTGCCTTCTCTTTTTCAAGATCGTGAGTAAATATCGGATATCATATGGAAATCTAAGGTTTTCCTGTCGCATCTATTCTTTCCTTTAATTCTAGTTGTTTTCTCATCCTTCCCTA
>NW_009219571.1:25559-28621 GCF_000690835.1 Fulmarus glacialis
TCATCGTGCTTTCCAAACCTAAATGAACTAAATATTGGAAACAATTTTTTTTTTTTTGGAAGGTTTTTATTTTGGTTTTGGTGGGTTTTTTTCATTTGTTTTTGGGTTGCTGCCTTTTTTTTAAAAAAAAAAAAAAAAAAACACTTGAGCCGGCTATCCTTTCTGATCACCGTAAATCGCTATGAGTTCTGATTAAATTATCTGTGAGCTCATCACCTCCTATACAATTCACAGATAATTGTATTTCTCAGCCTTTCAGCATAAGCAGACTGGTTAGCTGGCCACATGCTAAATTAGGCTATCACAGTGTGTGAAGCCAAATATAATCTTTGTTGCTTTGGTGAATGATGACCTATATGATTAGCACAAGGATAGAGCGGCATGCCAAGCAAAATATCTAGAATTTACTTTATCTTAGCTGAAATTAATTTTGAACATTTAATTCAGATTGGTAGGAAATAAAATTTTTTTTAAAAGAAAATTCATAATCACAACATATTTACATAAGGATGGCCTACTCCCATTTCTTTAAGAAATATAAATTTTTGAAACTGTATTTTAAGAATTGAGTTGGGAAGTTATTTTCAGTTACAGAATTCTTTTAATTTTTGTTTCTCACTTAATACTAAACAAAAACCTTGTGTTGCTGTACTTCATGGTAATAAGTATCTTGCTCACTTAACGTTAAGTCTGTCTGAGGATGGAGCGTATTATGACCTCGGTGACACTGCTGGACATATGGAATCATTATAAAGACACACTGAACTGAGAAACTCAAACCAGCTTTGGATAAATGCGTTTTACAAATGGATACAAATTCCTTAAAGGAAGGTTCATTGTCAGAGATGTTCTTCATGCCAGATGCTACCCATGCACAAACTATTTTCAGTGCCAGTAATCAAACTGGGAGAAGGTGCCTCTAGTAACAAGCTGGCAGCTAGAGCACTTTGAACTTATGGACTTTGAGCTATATTCAGTTTTGATATTGCATGATGTTTTGCATAGAAAGTTGCAACATATTAATGAACTTTTGGATAGGCAGATATTTTCATGGCTGCTGTTTCTTTCTTAGGTTTTATCTACAACTGTCTTCATTCTGCCCATTTCAATGAAAGAAAATTCCATATTTGAAAAGAAATATTAGTTATCAATGTGATTCTACAATACAGCTTAAAAATACTCTAGGTGGCTGTTGTATAGTAGCTCTTCAGAAGAAAAAAAAAATAACCACGAACAGAAAAAGAGTCCCTCTACTACACACTTGAAGTCCAACTAAATAAAAACTAAAGTAGAAAATAAATAAAAGGTGACAAATCAACCTTTTAATTTAATAAAATATCCATAAATACTCCTCACATTAAATTTAAAATAAACTCTGGAAGTGTGCTAACTTTAGTGACTACTGAAGAAAAACAGTTGGACTGAATTATCATATAAACTCTACTTTATAGTAGTTTGTCTGAGGAAACTACATCCTAAACAAAGAAATAACACACTGCTTGAATTTCTAAGCAAGATGTACTAGCAACCTGTGCTATAATGACATGGTCCCTATTCCTTCTCAAGAAATTGCATTTGCAGTGGAAAACCTGTATTTTGATCTGGGCACCTGGTCCCTTTTGATACTTTTTATTCTTTTCATAAACACCAAACTATACTTTTGGTGGTTATAGATTCACACAGATCCATTTTCAGGAATGATCTCTAAGGCAGGCAAAATACTTATGAAAGGAAATAAACAAAATTCTGCACATTTTAAATGCAGGTACAGAATGTAATAACAAACTGTAGGTAGGTGCCCCAGCATTTTTTGTGGGCCTTATAGAAAAAAAAGCAGTACTGAACTTCAAGTGGCATTCAGCAAAGGTGAGAGGGGTCTTACAGGAAAAATGTTGTTTAGCACGTCACAGGGTATTAAAAAAGTATATGAACTACTGTGTCTTAACTTCATGATTTCTAAATGCTATTCAAAATCTAGGATAAAACTGAAAATCTACATCAGAAAGGAGAAAGGATGAACAAAGCAAGATAAACAATGTTTAGTAATACTTAAAGACTGCTTGTTGATATTTAACTCGGATCTATATGAGATTCTTGATCATATCCATGCTGCACTGCAGGCATGCTCCAGTGTAAGCCCTATAATCTTGCTCCCCAGATCAGTTAGCTCAAGGCAAAGACTTCCCTCCGCTGGCAATTAAATGCCTACAGGAGGATAGACCACACTGATTTCATCCTTACACACACAAAGAAGCTGCCAAGGAACATATCTGGTCCTGGGAGCCAGACAGAACGCCTGGGACATGCCTTAGAGGCAGTCAGTGTGTGGCATCATACCAGAGCACAGCAAATTCCAGTTACCCAAGTAACTTCAATTAAGTGGACTTACAACCCTGGAAAGAGACTGGCTGCGAACATCACAGCAGTTTAACTCTTCTGTATTTGTTCTGAAATGAATTAAGTATTTTTACTCAAAGAAAGTGGGAAATAAAAGCTGAAAGAGCTGAAAGCCTGCCAGACCTCACTATAAAAAAACTGAAATTGAGCTGCAAAATTGGTTGCATGTCTATAAGAGACGAAGCTTTCATCAATGTATTAACTATATATACACTTGTTATTTAGCTATTTGATTAAATAATTGATAAATTATTTCGGCGGTGGCAGGGCAGAACAAAAAAAGTACTTGCCATCATTCAGGTTAAGAGAAGATGGCAAAGAGTACATTTAGTCTAGTCATTCTAAGAATAGAAGCTCATCATCTATCTTCACTGCTAGAGATTTTAACAGCCTGCAGAATATATCTAAGTATGTAGAACAGAAGCCTTAAAGGAAATTAAATACTCAGGGAAAAATATGATCTAATTAAAGCGTCTATAAACACGTTTCAGAAATGGGAGAGAATATTTAATTTTGTCAGTAACATCTGCAAAATGTATTAATGTGAGATATGTATAACCCTTCAGACTTCCAGATCCTCAGAGTACGTCAGAATGTTTTATAAAATACATTAATTGATACAGCAACAGTTTGAAGCAACGCACACTATTTCACTGAGGGGTGGG
>NW_009219571.1:28646-31516 GCF_000690835.1 Fulmarus glacialis
GGGAGGATCAAGAAATTGTGACTGTTTTCACTTTGCATCAGTGTTCCTGAACTCTGCCTCAACCTCCTCTGCCTTATCCCAATGGTACTTTGTATTTGTAATTATAAAGATATTGTAAATTCTAAAGATGTTATAAAGTTACACAGATTTTAGTTTTTCAAATAAAATTTTGGCAGCTTTAGTTTCTGAATTGCTCTCTTGCTTTTGTGGTTTGTTGCTGGTTTTTTTCCTGCAATGAAAGATATTTCTTTTGCTTGAGACTTTCCCTGTTATTTCATGTTCTTTTTCCTGAGGGCACTATATCAGCTTAAAGGAAACACTAGGCTACAAGTGTACATGTAGTTGAAATCTCTTCCTTCATCGCCATTAATTGCTATAAGGTTGGACAACACTAGAGGTAACAAGACAGATGAGAACACAAACATACAGCTCCATATTGCCAACACGAAAAGGGTGTAGGTTTTATTAATTGCTCTAGTACAAATCCACACTGAGCACATCCTGGAAGAACGACGAGATTGCTTTAGCTACAAGCAAAATATTGGCAAGACCATTTTCTCAAATACTTCAGTCTAGAAACACGCAAAATTTAAGTTTCGTCACCTTTGTTTAATTTTCCCGTGTCAAACAGTAATTCAGGACACCGTTTCGACTAAACCGTTCTCCCTGGGGGAGATGGGACCTGGGTGGGGATTACCACACTGCATGCAGATGCAGTCAACCATTCATACAGAAGCAAATGTAAAATGTTCTAAGAGATTAGGTAGGGAACGCAGAGGCCAGGGCCACCTGCTTGAGGCAATCCATAGTCTCCTTAGGAGAGTCAAAGATACGGGTCAAAATCCTGACACGCAGCTTTTCTGGCAACTATTTTGCAATCCCTCTACCTACATATGATAGGATTTTTAGAGCAAAGCATTGTGCTCAGGGTGCAGTAGGATTTACCACTGCAGGATTGCTATGAATTCCTTTAGAAAAAATTAATTTACTACCAGCCCAACTTCCATTAAAAGTTCACTCCACTGATTGCCTTATTACTTCATATGCTGCTAATTCAGGATATTTGATATTGTTCATTGTCATACGAAGTATTCCTATAGTTTCTTGTTTCCAAACACTTTACAGTAAGCAAAATATTTAGATATCTTATCAAACATTTCTCACTCAGTGTGGAAGTCACCGACTGCTTTTTTTTGTCCTGGCTATTTCAGAAAAAGTATGATTTCTTAAGCTACCAGCAAAGCTACATAACTCACTCCTAAACCACTGTGAACTCCATCAGACTAATCTAGAACAACTCAAAGAATAGTATACAAAAGTTAAACTTTCACTGTGTCTGAAAACAATGATTCAAACCTAAAACAACTCAAATACCGTATACTTGCATGGGAGCATCCATGAGATTAGCTTTTAGATTCACTCTTTTTTATCCCAACAAGGAAAAGGGAGCAGAAGGGCATATCCAAGGTGCATTCCTGGTTAGTCATAAACAGAAATCCCAGAGGAGGAAAAAAAGCTATGGAGAAAACCTGCTTCCCACAGAGGGGATCTTCTCCAGTTTGCAAATGAGGAACGTTAAGACCCTTGATAAACAAAAGGATTCTGTTTTCAGAGCTGTCAGCCTGGTCTCCTCTCTGATCATTAAATCAACTTCCATTTCACTTTCAAAAGAAAAAAGAAAAAAAAAAAATCACCTGGAATTAATAGAGGTAAAATGTAAATTTGTCCTGCTTCCTGCAAGGTGACCACTTGTCACACATCCCATTGAGATTCCCTACAAGCCTGAAAATAAACTTCCCAAGCCTGAAAGTAAACTTCAGCCGTATGTAAGGCTGAGAGCTTAATGCATGAGCATCTGTTCCCGCAGTTATTCCATTTAAAGCGCACTGTCATTTCCAAACTGCAGTACAGGTGTCCTATGCCACCAGTCTTATCTAGAAGCTTCCTGTGTATAGAAATATTTTCGTTTACTCTTGTTACTTTTAATTGCATCATGTGGAATTACACTGAATAAAATATTGATTTCTAAGATTTGTGTAGCTTAAGCAATAATGCAGTTGGTAACACATCTTACTATATTTTATCTCATCCTCCATGGCAATTTTATAAGCTTAAACATGTTAGGCATATGGCATCTTAATATGCATGTTGTGGGAGTAATGCTTTCAATTTATCTACCAATAGTTGGCACTGTTCACTCAATTCTGTACAGGCATGACAGCAATTCAAGAGGATAGCCAAAAGCATCACACTGTCTGGGCTAGCGTTATATGCTAAACTTCAATATTTTATCCAGGCACATAAGTCATTCCATGAAAATTAATTTTAACTTAAAAACCTGTAAGGATTTAAAACTTCCGTTCTGCTTCCCTATCTTTTTAATGGTTCAAGCTTAAGATATTATCTTGTATTCAGCTCAAGCACACCTCAGTCAGTACTCCTGGTAGTGTCCTCTTTTGTATTATAGTTTCGCTTCCTTCTTTACCATTCTTCCTAATTTAGATTCCCATTAATATCATCCCTTCTAAATATTAAAAAGAAGATAGCAGTAATAACCTGGACTACTTGTCTTATTCTCCCCTGATTTTACATCAAGTAGGTTTGCCCAGACAGAAGCCTCTGGAGTACCTCCCACTTTAGTATTGGCATAATTGAAGACTTTATCATCCTATTTGTGTAATTTTAAACAAACACCTTTGGCTTCATTCTGAATCCATGAAGTCAATATATAGATGTTATCAAGGGCAAAGATAAGTTGGCACTAGCCAATTTTGAAAAATCCTAATCAAAAAAAGTCAGCCTTCAACGACTTCCATTTGATCAGATGGTTTTATGAGCCAGTTACAATCATAGAATCATAGAATCATTAA
>NW_009219572.1:0-15416 GCF_000690835.1 Fulmarus glacialis
CAGTTTATATACTGAGCATGCCGTCATATAGTATTGAAAACCCTGTTGGTCAGTTGGCTCAGCTGTCCTGGCTATGCTCCCTCCCAGCTTCTTGTGCATCTGGCAGAGCATGGGAAGCTGAAAAGTCCTTGACTAGGGACAGCACTTAGCAACAACTACAAAATCCATGTGTTATCAACATTATTCTCATCCTAAATCCAAAACACAGCACTATACCAGCTACTAAGAAGAAAAGTAACTCTATCCCAGCTGAAACCAGGACGTGTATTTATCCAGGTCTGTGGGAGTTAAAATGACATCAAAAGTGGTAAAGACATGTAACTGAACTTTACTACTGTAAGGAGAAACATATTTGTAATTGAGAGGAGACCTCCTGCAGAAAGGGTCAAATGGCCTCCATAGATCCCACAAGCTTCACATTCAATGGATTTAAATAGGATGCGAGAAGAAGCAATAACAGGTGCTGTTGAGCTCAGTGACCTGTTAACAGCAGATATTTAGCATAAAATTCTCTGTGACCAACAGAGAGCAGCTTGTGAAAATACAGTTTGCTCTTCAATTTATTGTGTTCAGCTTCTTTTTTCATCCATACAGTCCCCAGGCTAAATCTTTGCTGACAACAGTAACTCCCAAAAAAAGCATTCCTGAAAAAATGCCCTGCTGCCACCCACGTAGCAACCTGCTGTGTTCTGGTGAAAACACTGAAACTTTGATTACAGTCATTGCTCAGTTTATACTACAACGATATCAACACCAAGCAGGAGCTGAAAGCAGGTCTACAGAGAAATCATCAGAGAACTGGTCTCTCAAAAATCTGAAAGGCGTTAAAGAGATGCTGGAATTTTATGATTAACCAAAAATTTGTTTTTGCGGGAATTTTTGGCTTCACAGAGATGACAACAGAAAACTAAACTTTCTGAAATGCTCCATGGGAAGTCTGTTTGCAACCTTGTAAGAAAACACCATGATAAGGATATCAAAATATCTAACTGTCATCCTTGAGGAGGAAGAATAGTTACGACAAACATGACTGCTACAAGAAGAAAGAAATGTTTTAACAGCACTGCCATAATTTGAGTTATGGGAGCACGAATGTGTCCTTATTAAATAAAAATAAGCATAGGGTCAGAAAGATACCTAGACATAAAAAGAATTGTAACAGATCCCATGTTTCTCCCTTCACATCTCCTTTTTGTCACTGCTTGTTTGCTTTTGTCTCAGATTAGATGACTGAGTTCAGGCCCCTCACTCTGTTCTGAAATAGCCGTACAAGAGCTGGAAGTCCTCACTCAGGACCCATGAACCCATCTCTCAAATGCTAAATCCCCAATGAAATCAATAGGTGCTGAATGTCTGTAAAAGTCTGCTAACAGCCTGTGCAACAGGGTCTGTTTCTTAGGGCCCATGAGGATACCTAATCACTTCTAGGCACTACGGAGATACAAAAGCATTCATAATATGTACTGGAAATTAAATGTATTTTTGTGAGTTTTAAGTTCAGGGCAACTGCATTACCAGGACATAGATCCACTTATTTCTCTCTTATCTATGCTTAGCAGTCATACAATGACATAGAGAACTCCGGCGAAGGGCAATGACTCTGCAATTAGCAGGCTTCTCTTTCCAGAATCTTATATCCCCAGTTCATACACCAGCTCCTGCACGGACAAGTAAAGTGGAAGTCCCAGAGGGTGACATTTTAACTATTGCTATTACTGTTACCATCCAGCATTGACAGCCCCGGAAATCAAGATAACCAAATATCCTGCCTTGGTGCATTCAGCAGAGCAAAGGACAGTCAAACTGGGAGACACTGGACCAGGACGGAGTGGTCCTGGATCCCATCGACAGCTCTGCTCCAAACTTTCCCTCTGAGCATGGGCAAATCACTTAACTCTGTGATGCTTGTAAATACTCACAACCTTCTCTTCATTGCCTTATTTCATGACTCTGTTGTTTCTGGGCTAGGACTCTCACCAGCAGCTTGTAGTAGGCTCAGCTCAGAGGGGCTCTGCCATAAACCTGATCACCATCAAACTCGGGAGGCAGGTGAAACAATCCCAGTTGAGGAGCCCAGGGACCTGGAAGAGAACATTTACATTTCTCCTCCTGCTTCTTGCTCAACAAGGGTCATGCTTTCATATGTGCACATTTCTCAGAGGCATCTGGGAAGTTCTAGATGCCAAGGGGCACACAGAAAAGCTGTGATTAGCAAATAACACTAAAATGCTGTGCCCATGACAGAAAACTCCAGCTTCCACCAGTCACTGACTGGAAGGGACACAATTTTCAGAGGCTGCCTGATCTCATTATTCATGTCATGTTGGAAAGTCATGTGGAGGGGACCACTAATACCTGGTCTCCCCTCTCAGAGAGGTTCTGTCAGAGGCTGCAATTATATGCTAGCTAATCAGAACTCAATCTGCATCAGTCTCCTTCCAGCTGGTCTTCGTATCTGTGCAACTATCAGTCCTTCTTTACATAGTATTTTATGTGACAAAATGCAATATCATAATGGCAGTGTGCACAGCTTTGTCCGAGCTGTGAAATAGAGGCTCACAAGGTGAACGGGCAGTCAATCTTCGCAATTGCTGGCAGAAAGAGCAAGAGCTGCAAAGAAATGTTTTATGATTTCATCCTAGCTGGGAGCCTAGCTCTTCTGCTGCTGCCCTTGTACTTCCTGGACTGTGCTGTGTTATAACTCAAATTGTATGCAAAGGAATAGAGGCGACACAAAGGAGACACAAAACCTAATAAACACAGCCATGGACTGCCCAGAATGGCCAGACAGGGCTTCCTTTTGGCTTTGATTTATAATGAGCAGAAAAGCAGTGACCTGACCAATTATCCTTCTCTTTGACTGTGCTGTGCTCTTTCTGCCACAGTGATTTTTTTGCTAGAAGACACATAGATATTTTTACATTGTCTTTTTTATATAGTCAGTCTTGCAATCTCTGCGGTGATGGGTTAAGCAGACACTTCTGCCTTCCAGTGAAGCTGGCAACTATGACTTGCAAATATTTCTATCTATGCAGTTAAGTTGCACTCTTCAAGGCTGAGCAATGCAAATTTCTTGTGTTTCTTTCAATGGTTCCTACTGGGATTTGAGGGAATTCAAGTCATCAGAGATATCCAGGGCAGAACTGAAGAGGACTGTGAGTTTTTAAGATACTCCTAGATATCTTAGGACATTCATAGGCTGGAGAGCTGCTTGTTCTATCTGTAGTACAGGACCCCTAATAGAGAAATGTTCTTCCTGTCCTTGCAAGAATCTGGGGAAAAAAAGCATCAGTATCTAAGCTGGCTCTTTAGTTATGAATGTACAACCATTTATTCCAGACACTGTAGGCACTAGACACACAAACCTAAGGTTAACGCTTGATAATATTCTAAGCACACTTGTGTGCCACTGAGCAGTGCTTGCATACATGGGAAATGCAAATCCCATCATCCAATTAAGCCATGCACTATGTTAGGTCTCACCTCATTGATGTCAACAGTAATTATGCTCATTCATGCCCAGGCTGAATTGGGTCTGTAAAATCGTAAGGTAAAACCCAGATGCCCTTACACAAGCAAAACTCCCACAGAAAATAGCATGGCATTTACTCTGAAAAAGATATCAATGTTTGGCCTGTAAAAAAGAAAAGAGCTAAGTGAGGGATCACTCTTGAAATACGGGGTGGTTTTCCACAGTTCCATGTTTCATCCATTCCTCTTTTCACCAGGTTTTGTGATGAAACTTCCTCTATTCTCTTATTGTTTATCCACAGCTGCCTATTTACCATCACTGACAGGGAGGGGTCCCTGGTAGTCAGCTTTGTTTTTCTTTCGCTCAGTTTCCTGACATCACTTCCAGTCAACTTTAACATGTTACTGAATGCAGCTTTGTAAAAAAATTTCTCCACCAGAGTAGATATAGAAAGGGGTTTTAAAAGACAGTAATATGAAAATAGGATCCCAAATATAAATAAGGGGACTTGAAAGTTTTTTTGTTTCAAACAATTAATGTTGATAAACATAATTGAAAAAAAATCTCAGTTCTCAAAGAAATCTCTTATGAAAGATTTCAGACCTTGTTAGAAAGAAATAGTTGATTGGCATAGTCCGTAACTCTGTCTAACTGCTAATGAATCTGCTCCTGTCAGGACTCTGTGCCATTCCCTGGGCAAACAGCAAATGTAGAAATCTTGCTTCTAAAAGCAGACATGATGATGTAAGAGCAATACCTCAACTTTCAGTCTTTAGCTGAAAGATGTTCTGAAAGTATCCAGGTTGCCCCAGAAACCTGTGCCTATCAATTATAATTGCATTGCATATTTTTTGACACTTCCTCAGGAGTTTATACAAGATCCTTTCCATTCGTTGAGCATTACAAGTATTTATAATCTCATTCAGATAGCAGCTGATATCACACCGAAGTCTGAAGATTAACCTGACCTCAAAGAAATTGATGTTAATTTCTCAACTGCATACAAATCGTGTGAAAAACAAACAAAAAAAAATCTGTTTGGATGTTTGCATGAAGGGAATATTGCTACCAAATACTTTCACTTGCAAAAATTGTTCTGGCTCGTTGATTTTCTTGGTGGGACTCGGTATGATACATAAACCGTTTTAGGAGGATCTTGATTTCTTTATGCTGCTGTCTGACTCCTCTTCATAATCGAAAAAGCTTAAAGCAACTGCACGAAGATGATCAAAAAAAAGAAGTTATGCAAAGTGTTTGGTCTGTTTTCCTTGAAAAAATACATCTATGCCAAAAAAGAGAAAAGGAAAAAGTAGCCACTTCCCTCATGTTAAGTGGATGACACCACGAAAATGAAATGAACAGAGATATGGGTACAAAGTATAATTTCCCTGATTTTAAGGAAAAGCAGAAACCAGCATCTAGAAAACATAGATTATTAAAGGAATTAATGAGTAACTTTGGTACAGTTTTAAGAAAAACTTTGCCATGTCTAGATGAAATGGGATTGTTTTACTAATACAAAGTGTTGATAAGCTTTTGAAAAATGCGGTATTGAAAGATACTAATACAAACTGTTAATGCAGACATTTTGCTTTGATCATCAGAAAATACAGACTGAGTTTCATCTCTGCACTGCAAAAATGTACCAGAGGATAAAGAAACAAACTAATTTGCTGAAAAAGAGACTCAGAAACCTGGCATTCCATGTGCTACCTGTGCCTGTAATGTCTATGAATATTAAACATCCACTCAGGTTTTTTTCTTAAATTTTGTGGCAAGAATGGATTGGTTTTCTTACAGGTATCTTGGGTAAATGAATGCATTTTGCCTCACTGAAGACAGCAGAGACAGAACCTGAAAGCTGCAAAAACAACGCCTGCTAGGATCACATGGATGATGTGACCACTGATGACTGATTCTGGAAGAAAGAACATGAGGTACACACAGCTAAATATTCTTGCAATCACTTAGCTATTTCACAGATTTATTTAGAACTCTGATTATTGAAATATGCATAAAACTAAGGGAGGCTTTAATTTTATTTCTTTGCAAGCATGAAAATTGCATCTCAGTGTAAGTAATTGCCTAATGCCCTAGCGCAAAGGTCTAAATAGCTACTCCAGTTTTTTTTAAAAAAGGAATGATTAAATGCAATTTTACTTCTGAATTGTAATTTATGTTACATATTGAGTGAAAAACAGTTATTTCTGAGAATGTTTTAATCACTTAGGCTTGAGGTTTTGCAAATGTGTACAAATTGACAAAAATATAAGAAATGAGCATTATGTTGATAAATATTAGCATATAGTTATAGTAACATAGTGTACCCAAACATACATTTATTTTATCACTGTATATCAGTAAGAATTACTGTTGAATTCAACCACTCTAAGGATATGGAAAAAAGAATTGCGAAAAGCTGTTAGATAATATAAAGATGTTGTTCTATTTGTATTACCACCCGCTCTCTTTCTGCTCCCAAATCCTTTCTCTTAACACAGTTTGTACTCACCTGGTAAGTAAAAACTTGCTTACTTCAGGGCTGTATCTGAACTTTAGGCTTTGAGGATATTCAGGTCCAACATTGGTTTGGATGTCACTGCTTTCTGTTGAGAATAAGGAAGCTCTGGTAATAGAATTAATGCAAAGCATATTTGGCTCATTAGGTGAAAGCATGAATAATAGATCTGTTATCAATTAGCTGGTTTAACGAACTACTCTGTATGTCAGGGAACTGAATAATTTTCTATATCTTTATCTGCACATCTCTATATCTACATAGATGTTTAGGGTCAGGGTCTAGAGTATTTTTAATTACCTTTTCTCTTCCCTCTGCCGGCCTCTCAGATATTCCACATTTTTGAATTAACGATAGAGCAATAATTCTTTAGAATGCCAAAGAGCATGGAGATGTTTGTTTTAAATGCTATGAGAGAAGTTAATTTTTAGTGGAAGCCTGAGGCCTTGAAAAAATGGCAGTCATTTCTGAAGACATAGGAGCCATTGACTAAAATCTAAAATACTGTTTTAATTCTAGGACATTTACGTTTAACAAATGGGGAAATGAGATACTGAGAGGCTGAGGTCATGAAGTCTACTGAAATGAAATAAATTCAGTAAAGGATTAACTGTTTTGGGGATAAATAGTTTCAGGGTGTGAAAACTGAATCTTTTTAATCATAAAATTAAAATTAGGGAAACTACACAGAGCCTCAATTTATCATGGCAAAACATCTATTTTTAGGAGGCATTGTCTCAAATTTCTCCTTTAGGTGGCAGAATACTTTCACAAAATATATCAGAGCTGAAGCAACACATTGCATGGATCTGGGGCAGCAGGTAGGAATATGCAGTAGAATTTACTTTGTTGGTATAGTGTGCACAGTGAACGTTGCAGTGACTAAGGACATAATAAATGAGTACATAAAGCACAGTTTTCTGCTGTTGTAATAGTGATCACATCTCCTTTAAACTTCTCTTCATTCATGGATTTGGTATCTACTCAAATACATTTTACTTGTTTTTATTAATAAACTGTGACTGAGAGGAAACCTTATTTCTTTCTACAGCTACCTAACAGGTTGTTACACTGAAGATGGAGCCATACTCGTGGAGGTGCACAGCAATAGGCACAAGAGGCAATGCAAAGAAATTGCATTTTTCATTAGGTATAAGGAAGAAAAATCCTCATAAAGAGAGTGCTCAGACACTGGAACAGTGCTGGCCAGAGAGGCTGGGGAACTTCCATTTCTGGAGGCTCTGGGCCCGTATAGACTGCTGGAAAATATGGTTTTCTTTTACACCTTTTGTGGACTTCCCAAAAGCAGTCAGTGGATTTCCAGGGAAATGAAGACTGCACATTGAAAACAACTGGAACTGACTGAAAGAGACTGGCCTTTCTGTTCTGTACTGTAGCTTGTTCAACTGTAATTGCTTTTCTCTAGATAACACACCTATAAAAGGCTGATTTCTTCTGAAAGAGTATATTTAATTTACTGTGAAATGTTTAGGAAACCAGTCCCTAAAAAGGATGCAGAAATTATCTTTTCTACCATCAATAATGCATGAATTTTAAAGAGGCACAGCCAGAGGGAAGTTATTTACAGCTTTATCTTTATTTCTCCATAAAGAAAGTGTTAAACCATTTCTGTCTTCAGAAGCTTCCAGTGGTGGCATGTGGCTTCATAGAGTCTGATTCAAAAATGCCTCCCTTGTTCTGTTCACCCTCTGCTGCTGGTGGGAGCTGTGGATGGAGAAGGCTTCAGCCACTGTGACCCTCCACAAGTCCTCCAGCTCTTGTTCAAACAAACTCCCCCCAAAGCTGCTTTACCAGATACTAAAAAGCATATGCATCACAAAAGAAGTTGTTACGGTAAATTTTCTGACTTTTACCATGTTTTGGTTAAGTTTTAAATCTGTTCAAAATCTTCATGGCTGCAAATTTTGCTTTAAAATTAATGATGAATATTTTCAGAAAGAGGGAAGGTGCTTTCCAGCTGTGTGTGTCATAGGATCCCAAGGGCATTCATGTGCTGGATGTTTAAAAATGCTTATGGGAACTTGTTTATCCTGTTTGAACAGACTTCTGCAACTTATGCAAAATATAGCAATATTTGAAAATAAAGTCTGAACTGACAAATTTTCACTTATTTTTCTTAAGTAGGATGGAGATCTTACCTGTGGAAATCCGTCCTCTTCAGTTGACCATATCCATCAGCCTGACACTTCTGTTTATTTCTTAGCATATTACTACTGCCTCCCTCCCTCCCTGCTCTTCCTCCTCATCATAAGAAGCGTGGAAAGGCCCATAGGCATTGGCCAAGAACTGCACTGCTTAGAGCAACTCTGGCAATCAGTGTGATCAGTTACTGGAAGAGAAGCAAAGCCTTTCTGGTATGTGTTTGAAAGCTTGTACTATCAAGGAAACCACTGATCTGTTGAACATGAGGTTTCCTGTCACGCTTGAAAGTGAATTTCTTTTGGTAGACAACCTGATCAAAAAGGAAGTGTCCTCTATTCTGTTCTGAAGAAACCACTTTGCCAGTACAGTTCTTCATAAGTCAATAGCTGATCCAGCATATTAAAGATTAAGATGGATGATGGCAGATCTTGATTAAAAGTCTCTCTATGCAACAGTACAGTCTTCCTCGTTCTGCCCAAGAGAGTAAAAATGATGAGCCAATCAGCTGCCAAATGGCAGCAACATCAACCTGTGGAGGTCAGATCCACCTCTGAATATATTTGAAATATGCTGCAGAAAACAACTTCGGGGAATCTTACTGAAAGCAGTAAGTCTTTCATAAAGCTCCAGCTACAGCATGTCCTTTCTCTGCCCTTTTGTTTGACTGACAGACCTAGCTCAGTGTGATCCGAATGTTTAGTAGGTCTACTCTTTAACACTCTCTAAGAAAAAGACTCGAAGGCTTCCTTGGTTTCATAGTATTCTATGCTCTAAAATATGTGACATGTAATGAAACATAGATATTGGAAGTCTGGATACTAGACAAAACATCAAACATTGTCATGCTGAGTCCACTGCTACAAAATGCATTTGAATGTTTTTTTTTTTTTTTTTTCCTCCTTGGTAATTTTCAGCTAACCTTGTTTAGCTCATAGATGCAGATTTAATAGTCCTCAGTTACCTGATCTTGCATTTGTTACTACTGAACTTGATCCAATTTCTATTGCACTATTACTCTAGATCATCTCATTTTATGAAATTCTCAACTTCACTGTATTGAAAATGTCTCTCACCTTGACTTCCTTGGCAAATTTTGTTACCTACTCTCTTCTATTTACCAAATTATAAATGAAGATATTGTGGAGGTACTCCACAGTGTTGTTGATTCTGTGTTCAGATTCCCTTTAGCCTGATCCTTCAGCCTGACTCATTATCACTTTCCTTTAAGTTCTTAAGAGATCTAACATTTAGACGCCCCTCCTTTTCAGTTTAGCTAATTCTTCTTGTGATACTGCATTAAATGTTTTTTTACAGAAGTTGCAGCTACCCCAAATGATACATATAATTTTATGAATGTTTGAGATTTCCTCTGTAAGTTCTCCAGAAATTCTGAAATGGGTCTGTTCTGTTCCAAGTGCAGAATACCAATGTGGGTCTTTCCTCACCTAGCTTAAGATGCTGGGATCTCCCTATAGTCAATAGGTTGGCAGTGGATATGAATCAAATGACCAAATCCTACTTCAGGACTAGACAAACAGATCTCTGCTTCTACCAAGGGAGCCTGTGTCGATTTAGATGCCTACTGTTACAGATTCAAATTTAATCTGATGACTCCCATCACAGTTTCCCGAAGAACAAACCTTAAGATTTATTTAGAATTTCGTATTTTAAAAAGAATCTAGATTTAAATGTTATTGGCCCTCATTGCCAAAAGAAAACCAACCCACATCCCACCAGCCCACAACCTGTGCATTGTACAGACCATTTATTAAACTGTTTTTTCCCTTGCTTGTTTGTTCAGTCACTGGTGGTTTAGACTGTAGGAGTATTAGATTGCAACAGCTTATCTTTAAACATGGGATGGATTGAGAGAAGGAACAGTGATCTGCTTGGTTCTGTTTAGCAGCATCTGGTGTTAGGTATTTTGGGTGTTGTAGAGAGGTTAGTTGCATAAATCAGAGTGGTAATACTGCAAGGGTATAGAAGGACTTATAGTTCTTTTTCCAGAGATCAACAGATAGATACACAGCACAACAGCTGTGCCTGCCAGCGGATTTCCTAAAACAGGGTTAATAGTCCTTACAGAGTCCAAGCTGAGACAGAGAGACTGAGTGATGAAGGCCCCAACGAAATGGCAGCAAAGAGAGGCTTAGGGCTCAGGATGATGTTGAATGCCTACATCAAAATTTTATCTAGCAAAAAGATTTGTAATTTTCTTAGGAGTGTTATGTGGGTTTTATCATTCAGGGAGAACCATTCCAGACCTCTCTGTGTTCAAACAAGTGAGGTGCTCTCTCCCCTTTAGCATCTTAACAGAATGGGATGAGCCATTTGGGGCAGATGATAATGAAAAAGAGAGCCAGAGGAAGGCCCAGCATGTGTTTGTGTAGCCAGAAATGGTTTCCCTATGCTCATGCAACCAAGAACAGGATTATGGGTACAGATCCTCTGGACTGTGCCAGGAAATGTAAGTTGTGGGAAGTGCGTTTTATGGTCAGAGAAACCCATAGCCTGAAATCTTCCTCCAGCAGCATCTTTCCTCTCCGTTATTGCCTCAGAAATTTAACAAGTGTCTTCTCCTACCTGTGGGCTGTAGTCCCACTCCCCTGTGTACCTTGTTTAAAGCCTCATCAGTGGGGGCAATATCAGTCATTAGGATGTGATTCCTTTTCTTGGTCAGGTGGATTCCACCTCTTCTCTGCAGTGAAGTGCTTGCTTCACTGTGCTTAAAGAAGTGAAACTCCCACTCTCCCTCAGATGAATGTCTGAGGTCCAGGTTAGGCCCCCAACTATGCCAAGTACTGGAATAAGTTCTGTCACCTTGACTATGACAAGGTACTTGGATCTTCAGTTGTGAGGAGGGGCTACGTTCTTTGCCTCTGGTGTCTCTGCCCTGTCTAAGAAGCAGAAAGGTCCTGGAAGTGGCACTTACATTTGAGGAGGATTTCCAGCAGAGGTAGCTCCTCTTTTGTCCCAGTGCTCTTGGCCTTGGTGAAAACAGGACATTTGAAAAGGAACAGACTGGGAGGAGGCAGGGATGTGCCAAGCACCAGCTGGATCTGCTCCCTCAGATAGTCACAGAGGCAGTAGAGCTACCACTTGTTTTGTCTCCCTCTGGGCATCTTGAAATAAAGAGCTGGTGCCAGTCCCCAGGTACCTGTAGGTAAGGGAGAAATTGTCATTGTTTGAAAAATAAAACTAATAGGAACTGTAGCAAAGTGGGGGGATGCACACTGAAAGGAAAATGTTCTTTGCATAACACTCATACCTCACCTGCTTTTCTGCTGTCTGTGTTGAAATCTGACAGCCAGAAGTTTTGCTAAACTAAGGACATGTGTTGGCTTTGGGCTGAAGTTTAGGACTATCCTTTGTATTGCAGCTGCCATGTCATGAGGATTTTGTACCTGATTGGAAAGATTTCCAGGTTCGGAGTCTGCAAATCCCCTAAGACACAATTAATTAATTGCCATGTGATGAAAAAATCTTTGTGGTAGGCAAAAGCCTCTCCTAAGCAGGTCTGAGCATCTTAATTCTGACATATGACCACTTTGGAGGCTGAAAATTATTTAATGTTAAGTCTTTATTAATAAAGCTGTCCTACCTGAATACTATAGGTCTCCAATTTGCATCACGAGACTCAAAAACTACGCAGCACATTAACCAACATCCACTTGTTACTCACAATTACGTTGAATGATGTGATTTCCTTGTGAAGCATTGCTGTTTTATGATGATGATTTGCAATAAATAATCTCCAAGTGCTTCCCAATCCCAAGGTTAAAAGCTGCTCTTTTATAAAACATGAATTCCACTACACTTGCCTCGTCTCTTTAAGGAACTTGTACACCAGTGCAAAAAATTAACACACAAGAACAATTTATACACAGAGCAAAACCTGTTGGACTAATCCTGTCAATGATTTTAGTGGAGGACAGAAGCTTCATTTTTTGCTGTCATATATTTATTAAATTTCCTACATTTCTTTTGTCTGCCATCTGAAGGAAAATTTGTTGGTTGTCTTTTGTTTCTAGAATATGTAATTGTAACTGTCCGACCCAGTGGCACCATTTTTCACATTTAAGAAGAACATTTGGGACCAGGAAAGTACTGCATGGGGTAAGCAACTCAAAGCAATTCTTAACCTTTTGGTCTTTGTTCAACAAGACATTTGAAAATGTTCAGAAGCCATTCACGTCAAACTGCACCCTGAATCAGGATCCAAGTCAGTTACTAGTGTCTTTGCTTTTATTACAAACATATGTAACATTACAGTGGGGCTAGAAGCACCCTAGGTAAAATGCTAACTGCATCACTGCAATCACACAAGTGATGAATCTCATTTTTATGTAGTGATTATCTAACCAAATGTAAAGTTTAGGACTTCCACTTTACATTAAATGTTATGAAAACCTTTCGTTTAGAATTATTCAGTAAGAACACAGAATGCCTTATAGATGACACAAAATTGATAGGTTAGTCAAACTCAGAGATGACTGAAAGAAACTTTAGAAAAATCCACATAAGCTGCTTTAGCAATTAAGAAAATGTTGAATGCAACCAACTATTGATAAATGCAAAGTAGTGCATAATATAGGAATAAAATTGAGCTAGTTATATACTAAATTGACATGAAAATTCAATACAGATCCTTGTTTTACTTTCAACCTCAGGTCAAGAAAAAGCAAACAAAATGAAAGATACAAATGAAAACAGAGAATGAGAATATCATAACTTCTATACATAATGAGTGATCTCATCTTGAATGGAGTCTGTTGCTCCTCATCTCATTTTAAAGAGGGTATTGTAGCACAGCTAGAGGACCTGAGAAGTGCCAACAAGGACCCAATAACCTGGAATAACTATCAAACGAAAGAAGGGAAAACAACAGGATTGTTTAGTATGGAAGAGAAATAAAAATAAAGTCGTAAGAAAAAAATGTACATATATTGAATAATCCAGAAAAGGTCAGACAAGAAATTCTGTTCCCACTGTTTCATAGCAAATGTATGTGAGGATATTAAATGTAGTTGAAATGTAATGAACTGAAATTTGCGAAGAGGGAATAAGTGCACTTTTCCACTGTAATTATCTGATAGAACCCTTTGCTTCAGGAAGCAATTGTAGCCTGGAAGTGCAGAGGATTTAGAAAAGGACTGGTAACAATTCTGGCTATAAAAATCATCATTCATTACAATTACAGCAAAGGTTGAGAGAGATGTAAATCTCTTGCTTCCAGCCTTGAGCTAATCTTTGAATGGTATTCTGATCTCTAGGTTACTATGCCATATATTCACCTACTGCAAGTTTCTTATAACCTTCCCCAAACTTGTGCAGTTGGAAACAAGGTACAGAGTAATGCAATCCAACTGCAATTCAGTATGGCATTTCTGGTACTTTTAATACCAGTAATGTCTAGTGAATCTGAAAACTGAATCTAGGAATTAAGTAGGCTTTTTCATTACAATTCTCAGCAAAGCAAATATTTTATGCCAAGTTTATAACCATTTAGATAGTACAGGATCCCAGTGTCCCTATCTAGTTTCTGAAGCATTGAAACTGCTTTAGCAAAGCCAACAATCACATTTTAGGAACATGATAGTTTTTTGATTGTCTAATTCAGCAATGCTGATTTTGTTACTGCCACGACACACACACCAAAGTCTTTCTAACTGAAACCTGGAGGTTACACCCAGGCTGTTCAGTTTTAATCCAGAGGAGAACTCTGGGAGTAGCACCCAAGCAGGAAATAATGGTCTTGGGCACTGCTGGGAAAAACAACTGAGGTGCACTTGCATTCAGATGATGCAGAATCCTAGATGATCCAGCAATGTCAGCTACAGCAGGTCCTCCTGGCTAACTTCTGCACACACCTGAGTATTTGCAAATGGTAACTCTTGTACATCCCCATTGCCTGAAATGGGAAGCTGCACTTTAAATAACAAAAAGCTTATGCATCTCTAACAGGGGCCATATTACTTCCCCTTATGAGCTCTCTGTCAAGGCTGCTATTTTCATTTAAACTCTAGTCTACATCATCTACATCCAATCTGCTGCTGTTCAGCCGTTCAAAACCAAAACTTTGCTTTACAGCTCAGGATATGTAGTGAATTCTGTTACAAGTCGTAAAAATATATGACTTGTTCCTTGAGCACATTTAATTTTAACACAGCAAAAGCCAGTGTAAGTAGAATCACATTTATAATCAGTGTGTTTTTCTAGGTGGGTTTGATGGACTGTGCTGTTTCAACAAAGTTAAGTGTATTTGGCAAAGCATTTTTTAGTCCCTTCCCACCAATAAACAAAACCGACATTAAAATTTTTCTTACAGATAAAACTAATTAGAATCTAGATCTTTGTCATTTTAAATGTGTTATCAAATTAATGGATCAGATGCTTTGGTCACTATTGTCCTTGATGAAGACAATCTCCCCTGAGACAATCTTTGCTTGTGAAGTACTATATTACTTCATAGGAATCCCATAACTATGGTGAAGTATAGAAAATGTAATTTGCCCATTTGTCCATTTCATAGAAGATAAAGTGATCATGGAAGGGAAATCAAAATCATGGTGCTGCAACACAATTTCTGGCCCTGTCCTGGCTTTCAAAACCATGTGACGCTATGAAATAAGTCACATTTAAAAAATTGAAACACATACATATGGAAAAAGTAGTAATATTCCTGGCTGGAAGTAGTGGAAGTTAAGCTTTCAATTAATAGAGTTACTCTCGTAATGAGAAATTGTGCAATAAATGCATTATGTTCTTTCTGATTGCCCATTCCCTTGTGGAGGGAGGGAACCAGAACAATATACAAGAATTTATACCGTATACCAAAAACTTGTAGCCTGGAGCAGATAAGCTTGGCAGCTGCAAATGACTAGGGAAAAACCATGATGAAAAATGTTAATATTCAGTGACCTGGTGCTTTTGTGGGTTTTGTAGAAAGTTGAATTCCTACATACTAGATAATGGCCATCAGGGACATATGTCCTCTTTTTAGCCATGTGCAAAGTTAAAGCTGATCTTTTCCAGGGATTATTAATAGACATCAAGATTTTCTGTCGTTTATCATTTGTGCGTCCTTTGTCATTTTTGGACAAGTTTTATTATTATACTCTGTATTATGGGTCAGTCCTTTTGCCTGGAACATCATGCAGGCATTCAGGTACACTTGAGATGCTGCAATGTCTTCGCTTTCGGCTGTCCTCTCTAAAACACCTTGGAAGTGAGTATTAGACAGCTGATAATCCAGCCTCCATC
>NW_009219572.1:15433-20645 GCF_000690835.1 Fulmarus glacialis
TCACATGATATGTAAATTAAATTATGATGTCTGAGAAATACTGCAACCAAACACATTTCCATGAAGTGATGGCTATTTTAAGCTAGTTTGGCTTCCTATTGTTGTGGAGACGGCCACTCAAACAGGCGCCCATCTGTGCTACGCTGAGTCTCTAGATATTTTGGAGTGATCAGTGCACCACCTTACAGACAGTGTCAAACACAAATGTATATGTGCCTGTAGTCCTCTTGAAGCAGATTCACTATACTGTAAGTATGACCCTGATCACCTCTGGCATATAAGTGAGACCTTTGCTTGGCTTTTGGTATTGCAAAGAATGCCAGTGAATGATTCATTCTATATCAAGACTTTTCCAGCATACAGGTCTATCTCAACACCTCTTATTTTAGGGAACACTTCAGCTCAGGGGCTTTTGCAGCGCATTTTCAGTCTGTTGGACCTGAATCGCACCTCACTGATATTTTATCTCCTAGGGTCTGCTGAACAGCCTATAAAATGAAAACATGAAATGCTGTGTCTGAATTGGTAGTCAATCAGCAGTGCAACCCTGTGTTCTACCTTGCAGATCCAAGACAGCAGATGGGTTGAAGTCCCTCTAAGCCTGTGCCACTGCAAGGGCCTGGACTGAATAGCTGCATTCAGCATCTTCAGGCAACTCTTCATTTGCTTATGAAATAATTAAATAACAAATTCTTTTTGTCATTATATTCAGTTAGCAGCCTTTCAGTTTGTTTGTTTGTTTTTTAAATTAATGAAATTGGTGTTTGCCTTATGTTTTGGAAAATACCAATCCATATTTACCCACCAGCACAGGATATTAGCAGCCTTACTTCAATTGGAGTAGAGTTGAATTAAACGATCATTGATCCAGATGGTTGACTCACAATGGAAATTAATAGGAATATTTCCCTGAATCAAATTATTTCCTGATAAGACTGCTCAGTCAATAAGTGACTTTTGCAATATCATTCTGTAATAACATAAACATAGCATTCACTTTTCCTTAATCCTGTACACGTCTGCCCATAACAGACACGTGAAATATTACCTAGTGATGTGGAATTTGTTTCGGTTTCGGATTTAAAATGCTGCTTTTGAAGTGGAGGTCTAGTCTGACAAGTCAACTTGCAAAAGTGACAACATAGATTTTAATGAGATGACTCAGTGAGTTCCAGATTAAGTGTGTTGTTTGCACCACTAACTAAATGACTTTTCCCTGTGCAAGCAGTATGCATTACAACTAACACAATGGTGCCTTATGCAATGTTGCTGCTGGAGATGGCCAGCTAGTTGTGGGAGTTTTCTTATACAGGAAGGTTTCTTGTTATGGTTCAAGAGCATAAATACGAACTTTGCTTCTGACTCCTACTGAAGACTATCCCTCCAGGACCTATACATTTTCCCAGCCATTCTCTCTTTCACTGTTGGTTAGAAAATGTGACATGTCTTAACCAAATGCTTCCATAGGCTGTCTGGGTTCAGATGACCTCTGATTCTCATACAGTGCTAGGTTCATTAAAGCGGGGTTAACCTCACTGTTACAGTAGGTCTTGTTATCAAATCAAAGTAATCCTAAATTAGGTTAATGATAATAGAATCTGCACCTGAAAAGACATTCAGAAAATAAAGAGCCAGTCTGACTTTTTTTTTTTTAATCTTGGGTTAAACACAATTGCCCTATTAATGTAGGCGTAGTAGGATCTAGGCACTTTGTCTTTCTTTTTTTAAATTACAGAAATCACAGAAATTCACTCACTTTTTCAACTAGCTTCAGGTCCATAATGATAAAGGTTATCCAGATGGAAGTAAATAATTGTATCCATGACAACTGAGCCAGACAAGACTCTAACTCATTCTCTTAGAGCTGTAGCGGTACCAAATTGAAGACTATTGAAAACCACTTGTTTTAATAAAGTAAGATGATATGACTTTGAATATACGCTAAAAACAGATCTGTGAGCTGCATTTCTAGCCTGCCCAGTTACTTTTTGCCATGTTTAAGATTTGTTTCCTTAAATACTGTGTAACCGCAGCATAGAGACTGTCTGCTCTCTGCCTTAAGTAAATCTCCTTCATTTACGTTGTATATTTTCTGTTGCTTCATTTTGACATTTCCATTCATATACTAGCAACTGTTCCTTATATTCAATTTTCCTTGCACATAGTCCAAATCCCTTGTTATGTATTTGTGGACCAATTTATTACTTAGTGAAACTCTAGTCTTCATGATTTCACTCTAATACATCACTGTTTATTGATCCTGTATTTTAAAGTGCTGACAGTTCAGATTCTACAGCTGGTACTCATTGCAGGAGTGTTGCTTAAACCACAGTACGGAAGCTTTTTGAATGCTAGTCAGCTATGTTTGTGCATCCTCCATCAAAATATAAATTATGAATACCTGAAGAATGCAGCCTTGCTAACACTCACATAATACTTTGTCTTCTATAATAAAACTTTTTGCTAAGTTAGGAGAAGGGTGCCCAGTTCTTTAATGTAAAAGAGCTAATTGGGAGTGCTGAGAAGAGTAACTAATGGTTATAAAGAAGAACATGGAAAGGACATATACAAGATATTGAAATGGATTTAACTTTAAAGAAAAATCTCAATTTAAGTAAGAGAATCAAACATACTCTTGTTTATAAAAACAAGACAGATCTTTTAATTTAATTCATTCCAGATTCCTTTTGAGGGGAAAAAAGTGAGCCCATTGTTTTTCCAAGATTTCTTTATTATATAAGAGAATACTTAGTCAAAGGAAGGTCCTATGCTGATGACCTTGTAGGACCTTGTATGTCATTTGACCATAAGATAAAACTCTACTGCTTTAAGTTGTTGGAAAGAGAAATTCTATTACCAAAAAAACCTGGAGAATATAATAAAAATTATAATATCTTTAAAATAAATATTCCATGTTATGCACTGAGAGGAGATCTATATTATCTGAATTTTGCAATGCTGACAAATGGAACCTGTTGCAAAACCAAAAGGGTGATGAGATCAAAGTTAGGAAGAATGGTCAGTGGTTAAGAATGGTCAATTCTTAACAGAATTTGAGCAGAAGCAGCTGGTATCTGGAAAGATTTAGGTATCTTTAGCAGAGATTTTTTTGTAGTGAAAGGAAAAGCTATTGTTGTCTCTGAAATACAAAAAGAACTGCCGTAATGAATTGGTAATATATAGTTTCTTCACAAATTTTCTGAAAAAAATCTTCTTGTATCCATATATGACTAACTCACCTGTTTTTCCAAACTCAGATTATTTTATTCATAGCCATCTTACAGGAAGGTGCTAAAAACTGAATCAGAGAAAGAGAAGCTTTTATCTACTTGCTTTGCTTATTGTCTTTCTTGGCCACATCAGTGCTTGTATTGTGCTACGATGTGGAAAAGTGCTTCCTGGATAGACTGCAGAGCAGGCAGAGGTGAAAACAGAGGTTTTGTACTTATAAATTACAGCAGTCATGACTTAGGGAACAGATGTGTTTCCCCAATTCTTGATTTATTGAAGATACACAGGGTTCTCATACTAAGACATAGATTTTTTTAGTTGGTAGGTTAATATTACAGCTTACAAGGGAAAACAAGTTCTCTCTGATTCTTTAATACTTAGATTGAAAGAGGAAGAATCTGAAGAAAAACTTACTGATTTTTGCAGTAACCTTTTTTAGTTTGATTCTGACATTTCTTTTTTAGCTTTGAAGGCTAACACAAGGGAGATCAGTTACCCTTTTCCTAGACACAGAAGGTCACTTGTGGAACTTTGGCACTATGAAAAATTGCTTTAATCCAGACATTTTATTTGGATAAAGCACAGTTTGGAGAACTGAAACCAACTGCTGCCTGTACAGCTACCCTGCAAAGAAAAGGAAACAAGTACCAACTACACGTAAAGCAGTTGTTCACCTGTCCAAAGACATTGCAAAGATACACTTGAAACTCACAGCTGACCATGAGAAGATGACATTCAATCTCAGCACAAAATATACTTGAGCATGTCATTCCAAGCCCCTTTAGTCAATACAGAGAGCTTGTCAAATTAAGCAGGGAAGTTCAGAGCACAATTTCCTTATCATAAAACATGTACTACTTGTATTTTGTGTGATGAAACAAAACAGAAACACCATTAATTCCATTTCTTCCGTCTGTGTTTACTAGAAGAAGAGCTTAGATAGCTATGACAGACAAAGTTATAAGCACTGGAGACACATTAAGTAAGATGAGATTAATCCCTTTTTTAATGCAATATAGTAGATGGTTGCTGTGATTTGTACCTAAACTGCAAATGTAATAATAATCATAGGGAAAAAAATATAAGGAACAATATTAATGATTAATATTACACAGGGTAAATAGCTATTGAATCAGGTTATCCAATCATTTTGCTAATACAGGAGACCCCTTTAAATTCTGCCTTTTTTTTTTTTTTTTTAATTGTGCCAGTGGTGCTTTCATAATGTCACTTAAGATATTAGCTCAGGATTTAAAAATCTCCTTGCTATGATTTCTGATGGATGTTAGAATGGGTGAAAATTACAGAATCTAGCTCCAATCTGTAATAAACTGAATCTTACACATACCTGTGGCTATCATGCAGTCCTGAAGAGCAAAGGAGTCCAGGAAGGCTGGACATTCTTCAAGAAGGAAATCTTAAAGGTGCAAGAGCAGGCTGTCCCCATGTGCTGAAAGACGAGCCGGAGGGGAAGACCTGCCTGTACGAACAGAGAGCTTTGGCTGGAACTCAGGAAAAAAGAGAAGAGTTTATGACCTTTGGAAGAAGGGGCAGGCAACTCAGGAGGACTACAAGGATGTTGTGAGGTTATGCATGGAGAAAATTAGAAGGGCCAAAGCCCAACTAGAACTCAATCTGGCTACTACTGTAAAAGACAATAGAAAATGTTTCTATATATACATTATCAACAAGGGGAGGGCTAAGGAGAATCTCCATCCTTTATTGGATGCCAGGAGAAAAACAGCGACAAAGGATGAGGAAAAGGCTGAGGTACTTAATGCCTTCTTTGCCTCAGTCTTTAATAGTAAGACCAGTTGTTCTCCACATACCCAGCCCCCTGAGCTAGAAGACAGGGATGGGGAGCAGAATGAAGCCCCCATAATCCAAGGGGAAATGGTTAGTGACCTGCTACACCACTTAGACACATACAAGTCTATGGGGCCAGATGGGACGCACCCAAGGGTACTGAGGGAGCTGGCGG
>NW_009219573.1:0-2527 GCF_000690835.1 Fulmarus glacialis
CAGGAGGTGGCTGACGGCTGGGTGCGGGCGCAGGGCTTGCCTTGTGCCGCAGGAGCGCAGGGGACAGGCATGGGGGAAGTTAAAGCCCTTAGCCTGACTCTGCTAAAAACCCGTGTTGCGTGGTTTGTGTGCACAAGCTGCCCCAGTTCGCCTGGGGTTTACCGCAAATTTTCATCATGCTTGCAAAATGCTGTTATCACAAATTGCAAAGAACAACCTCATCCTCATCTGATCAGAGCAAAAGCAGTACAGCTCTGCACAATGTCTCCAGCGTGTCCGGTCTGCTGAGTGCTCCTGTGGGGCACACAGTTATTGCTCAGAGATATTTTAGTTTGCTGCTTTGGGATCTCTTTTTTGTTGCAGACTCCTTGGCCTTGGCCTGTGAAAGCAGTTGGTAACCACTGCAGCCAGGGTACTCGCTGCTGTAGCTACTGGCCATGACATGACTTTTTGCTGAGGGCTGATGTGGCCTTTCTGTATGCAAATGGGCTGCAGTAAAGCTGAGGATGTCAGGGAGCATGTGTTGGGCAGAGGGTCCGGGCTTCCACCAAAGCTCTGCTGAGCAGAGGCGTGGACGGAGCCGGCTGTGAAGCCCAACGCAGCCTCTCCACTCCCTGTCCCATGGGGCGAGCAGCACCCCCGCAGGGTCACGCTGTCCCGCTGGGGCAAGGCGAGCAGGGCACCCACTGTGTCCCCACTGCCAGCACCCGTGTTTCACCCCGATAGCTTCTTCCATCCCAATAGCTCCTTGTGTCCTGATAGCTCCTTCTGTCCCAGCCCTTGTCTCTGTGATGGGACAATGGTGCGGATGAATGAGTGGGTCCAGCAGGCAGGCAGTCTGGGAGGCTCTGGGTATTTTCCAGGAGCAAAGCTGCTGGTTCAAGTAATATGTTTAATAATTATTACAAGTCCTGGAGGCTATTTAACCTGCATGGAGGACACGAGCCGGAGGCACCGCACAGCTTACCAGCACCAGTCCCCACGACAGACCACTTTTGTGTGCCGCTGGGCTGCGCTGCAGCTGGGGTGGAGAATGGCATATGCAAAATATTGGGGAGCGCTGCAGATTTCTTTCACTAGAGCTTACCAAGCGTTTTTGGCTGTAAGTGAGCCAAGCCGGAGCTCAGCCCCTTCCAGCACCCGCAGCCCTCCTGGGTGAGCCGCCGGCGGGGGCTCTGCAGGTGGCGGGGCAGCAGGTCGGTGCTGGGGAGAGGAAAGCCCAGGTAACATGCACAAGAAATTAGGGCCTTCACAAAATGCCGTAATGAATTGCAGCCCCAAGTTACAGCTGTGCTCTGCCTACGCCCACAGCGTGCTCAGGGACAGAGTTACCCAGATCAGTCCCACCACCACTGCAATGGCAGAGCATCTGTGTCAAGGACCAGCGCGGGGCCGTCAGCGCTGCAGGCACACAGGGCCACAGCTCCCACCTTCAAATGCCATGTCATATGCTGGGATCATATGGTGCATCTTGCACCAGTAATCAAGTGACTCTGAAAATCAGGACATGAAAGTGCTTTGGCAATGCCAGAAGCAAAATGTAAGGAAAAAAATTTCCCCTTCCCTTACTCCGTGAAATTTCAATATTGTGCAAATGATTTGGAATTTTTTGAAGTGCTAAAGGCTGACTGCGGGACATAAGTGTTTTACATTGGGTACAGGGATCTTCTGCTTCTAAAATAGATGAGACACTTCACAGTGGAGACTTTAGACTTCCCAGACCAGAAATAACGGCAGAAACCTGATATTGTTGGAGGCTGGCTGTAGGAAATGCAATTGCTAATGGCTAGTCTTGATGTTCTGCTGCACTTTGTACTTAAAAGTATGTGTTTTCTCATGATGGGTGAAGGGAAGCTGAACTTTAAAGGCTTACCTTGCTTTAGCAAGGGGCCTCCAGGTGGATGTCCAGCAGCAGTTAATTTTCCAAAGGTCTTTAGTGCTTTGCCTAAGTGCTTTCGGCACTATCTGTGCTGGCATGGCAGGCTGGCATTTTTGCTTTGTCCTGCAGGACGGAGCAACCCCTCCCATGTGGGTGAGCCGCAGCAAGAAGCTTTCTGGGGTGCTGGTCTCAGCAAAGCCAAGCTTCACCCTGCTGCCTGAGCCGGGGCTTGCAGTGGCTGGGGTGTCTGAGTCTCTTGACTTGGTGTGCGGATTCACAGGGCAGGAACAAACCAACACTGCCCTGTCACAGTGTTTCTAAATGAACACTGGGCTAATCATTGAGGCTCGTATTTCCATTCCCATCTGTCACCTATGTCGGTGCTGGTCTCAGCAAAGCCAAGCTTCACCCTGCTGCCTGAGCCGGGGCTTGCAGTGGCTGGGGTGTCTGAGTCTCTTGACTTGGTGTGCGGATTCACAGGGCAGGAACAAACCAACACTGCCCTGTCACAGTGTTTCTAAATGAACACTGGGCTAATCATTGAGGCTCGTATTTCCATTCCCATCTGTCACCTATGTCAGCTCACTTCTCGGCAACACCAGAGAATAACTAAATGAGGAGAGTATTTTGTTTGGTATTACACAGCCA
>NW_009219574.1:0-1189 GCF_000690835.1 Fulmarus glacialis
CACTCTTCCCCAAGCCTGTAGCGCTGCAGTAGCTGATGCCACCCAACACCCACTGTCAAGGGTAGGGGGGCACCAGGCAGATGGCTGGCACCCGCTGTCCCCTTCCCAGCAGGGACCCCCCAAATCTTGCCTCCCTGGAGGTCCTTGGGCGTTGATGGGCCATGGGGGCGGCCTGGGGTTGGGGGGAGCAAGACGGGGAAATGAGGTGTCTGCTGGGGACAGGACGGGGTGATGGTGACCAGGGTGAGGTACCCAGTGGGGACTGGGACAAGGTACCTGCTGGGGATGGGGACAATGGGGACTGGGACGCGGTACCTGGTGGGGACTGGGATGGGGTGATTGGGACTGGGACAAGGTACTTGATGGGGACTGGGATGGGATGACGGGGACCAAGACAAGGTGATGGGGACTGGGACGCAGTATCTGGGGGGGAGTGGGATGGGGTGATGGGGTCTGGGATAAGGTGATGGAGACTGGGACAAGGCACCTGATGGGGACTGGGATGGGGTGATGGGACCTGGACGAGGTACCTGCTGGGGATTGGGATGGGGTGATGCGGACTGGGCTGAGGGACCTGATGGGGACTGGGATGGGGTGATGGGACCTGGACGAGGTACCTGCTGGGGATTGGGATGGGGTGATGCGGACTGGGCTGAGGGACCTGATGGGGACTGGGATGGGGTGATGGGACCTGGACGAGGTACCTGCTGGGGATGGGGCAATGGGGACCAGGATGAGGTACCTGCTGGGGTCAGGCCAATGGTAACTGGGATGAGGCGCCTGCTGGGGATGGGGACTGTGATGAGGAACCTTCTGGGGATGGGGTGATGGGGACCAGGACAAGGTACCTGTTGGGGATGGGGAGATGGGAACTGGGAGGAGGTACCTGCTGGGGACAGGATGATGGGCACCAGGATGAAGAACCTGCTGGGGATGGAGTGATGGGAACCAGGACAAGATACCTACTGGGGACAGAGCAATGGGGACCAGGATGAGTTACCTGGTGGGTATGTGGGTGATGGGGACAGGGACGAGGAACCCGCTGGAGCCCAGCATGGGGTGATAGTGACCAGTCCATGGCGATGGGAACATCTCCCATCCTCAGCCTCCCGCACCAACCCTGAGCTACGCACCCACAGCCTTCCCCAAACCCGCAGCGGGGAGGAGAGGACCGGGGTCCCCACCTCGC
>NW_009219575.1:0-789 GCF_000690835.1 Fulmarus glacialis
GGTGTGTGTGAGCAGCCCCCCATCGCCGGGACCCCCCCCCGGCGTCAGCGTCCCCCCGCCCCGGGCTCACCTTCAGCGACATCTTGGCGAACTCGTTGAGGATGGGGACGTCGAAGACCAGGCGGCGGAGGAGATGCTGCAGCATGGAGGGATGGATGTACCTGGGGGACGTATGTATATAGGGGCGTTAGGGGGGCACGGGGGGTACAGGGAGCGTGTAGGAGGTGTGCAGGGGTATAGGGGGAATATAGGGTGGCTAGAGAGGATATACAGGGGTGTAGAGGGTATAAAGGGGTGTGTAGAGAGAATATAGGGGGTATGGAGTATAGAGGGGATATAGAGGGGATATAGGTTGGTTAGAGGGGATATAGGAGGTATAAAGAGGGTGTGTAGAGAGAATATAGGGGTATGAAGGAGTAGAGAGGGGATAGAGAGGGGATATAGGTTGGTTAGAGGGGATATAGGAGGTATAAAGAGGGTGTATAGGGGTGCGTAGAGAGAATATAGGAGGTATAAAGGGGTGTAGAGGGTATAAAGGGGTGCGTAGAGAGAATATAGGGGGTATGGAGTATAGAGGGGATATAGAGGGGATATAGGTTGGTTAGAGGGGATATAGGAGGTATAAAGAGGGTGTGTAGAGAGAATATAGGGGGTATGAAGGAGTACAGAGGGAATATAGAGGGGATATAGGTTGGTTAGAGGGGATATAGGAGGTATAAAGGGGGTGCGTAGAGAGAATATAGGGGGTATAAAGGGGTATAGAGGGAATATAGAGGGGATATAGGTTGG
>NW_009219576.1:0-346 GCF_000690835.1 Fulmarus glacialis
GGGGGGGCTCAGCCCCAGCACCCCAGGGAAGGGCCCCCCCAGATTTTTGGGGTCCCGGCTGGTGTGGGTGGGGAGCAGATGAGTGAGCACGGAGGGGCCACTATGGTGACATATGCGGTGGCACGTGCACTGCCACGAGGGCAAAACACATGGGGGGGCACGCCGTGGCACACGCGGTGGCACACGCGGTGACACACAATGGCACATGTGGTGGCACGGGCACCGGCACGTGTGGTGGCACACACTGGCATACATGTTGGCACATGCAGTGACACATGGTGGCACATGCGGTGGCACACACGGTGGCACACATGGTGGCACAGGCGGGGCCCCGCGTGGTGGGGCG
>NW_009219576.1:416-953 GCF_000690835.1 Fulmarus glacialis
CGGGCACCAGCACGTGTGGTGGCACGCATGGCGAAACACGCGGTGGCATACACGGTGGCACACGCGATGACGCACACAGTGGCACACAGTGGCACATGTGCTGCCACACGCAATGGCACACGCGGCGGCACACATGGTGGCACAGGCACCAGCATGTGTGGTGGCACACACAGTGGCACATGCGGTGGCACATGCAGTGGCACCAGCACTGCCACAGACAGCAGCACACGTCGGGGGGACATGCGGTGGCACACACAGTGGCACATGTGGTGGCACACAAAGTGGCACAGGTGGTGGCACGGGGACCCGCACACGTGGTGGCACACTTGGTGGCACAGGTGGGGGCACAGGCGACCGGCACATGTGGTGGCACACTTGGTGGCACAGGTGGTGGCACAGGCGGTGGCATGCATGGTGGCACACACAGTGGCACACGTGGTGGCACATCAAGTGGCACACACAGTGGCACAGGTGGTGGCACAGGCACTGGCATGTGTGGTGGCACACATGGTGGCACACAAAGTGGCACAGGTGGTG
>NW_009219577.1:0-31026 GCF_000690835.1 Fulmarus glacialis
CCCGAGCCACAGGAGAGCTTCCAAACCCCGTGGCTCATCAGCAAAGCTGGTGAAGGAGCCGTAGGGAAGGTTACCCAACCAGCCAGGACCCCCCACCTTGGCTTTACGCCGGGCCACCCATCGAACGTCACGCACACCAGAAGGCTGGTTAGAAAAGCTGCTCCTTCACGCGGCAGCACCTCCTGACCAACGCGGTCTCTTCACGTTCCTGCTGTTTACAGCGATCCAGAAGGAGCTCGTCTTGGCACTGGGGAAGTCTCCTCGGATGACCTCCCTTGCCGGGGAAGCGGAGCCAGCCGAGAGGCTGGCGCTGGTCCATGGGCTCCTCTGCACAAACCAGCCTTTCATCGCTGAAGTAGGGCGTTTTGCAACCGTGCCGCAGGCAAGGATGCCATCCAGCGCCTGGCCAGGGCCCGCTCACGAGGGAGCAAAGAGCTCCTGGGAGAAGGTCAGGAATCCAACAAGAGGAGGAGAGAAGTCCGGAAAGAATAGCCCAAGAGTCTCTGAAACATCCCCACCCCCTCCTTGGTTTAGTTCCAGGAGCCTCCCTCCACCCACACAAGCCGGGCAGCCCCTTCACTCATCTCTCTTGCAGGACCTTGGGCAGGAGGGGTTTATCCAGGACGGGCTCACGGCATCTTCTCCTTCCCCGCTGACCGGCTGCTGGGCGAAGGACTGGGCTGCACAACAGGGTCCCTCAGCATGGAGAGAGAGGGTTGCTGGCCGAGAAGAGCTTTACCGGTACCTTTCCAAGCCAGCACAAATGTAAGAAATCAGGGATTGATTTTTTTTTATTAATTTTATTTTTAGTGGTGAGATTTGGGGTGGCCAAGATGCCGCACAGCTCACAGAGCACCAGAAGTAGGCGGAGGTGGTTTGTGCAGCACGGCTGCCCAGCTAATCCCCGGGGAACCAGGGGCTCTTCACCTTCCGTGTTTGAGGAGGGGGAAGGAAACCTCTCCAGGGCACAGCTCTCCCTCCCCGGGAAGGTGGGCAGGCTGGGAGAGGACATGCCCAGGTGGTGGAGATCTTGCATGCCCAAAGCTAGGTCAAGCCCAAAGCTAGGTCAAAACCTGTCCTGGCTGCAGGCATCCCCTCTGCTGAGATGAAGCTGGGGTCATTTTGCATCATCATGTACAAAATGCATCATTGTGTACAAAATCTCCCAGAAACGCAGCAAGGGGGAGGAACTCAAGGAAACCCAGACGCCCCCGGAGAAGGATTTCTGTGCTGTTTTCTCCTCTTCCGTCTGCTCCCAGAGGTACGTCGACTCTGCTGCTTGAATAAAGACCCAAACTTTATGTCCTGTTGACACGTACAATAGCTCTCACCCCTTCAGCATGCTGCCAGACAGTTCAAAACCCCGCTTTGTTTTTACAGTCCCTCAAGACACTATTTCTCTTCCATTTCCATGTTCACGGCACGACTGAATTCCAGTAGCAATTACTGCTCTGCAACCCGAGGCTTGGGAAAACGTTCCTCAAGCCGGTGTTAGGCGGCTGCGCTCCCTCCATCGCGACACAAAGGGGGAAGCGAAGGGGACCAAAGTGCGGGTGCTGCATTTACAAACCGAACGCACGCCAGGAACATGAGAAGCCACACTACAGAAATTCCCAATTTCCAACACTGACCAAGATTTTATTTTTGTTGTGTGTGGGTTTTTGTTTTTTTTTTTAAACAATAGAAACAAACCAGCTGTGCTCAGAGCAAAACCAAAGATGTCAAAAAAGTTCTTAGAAGTTCACTAATAGCATTGCAAGGTAAGGCTTCCCAAAGAGTTTTATTGAAATAAATTACTTTCATCTAAACATCGATGCAACTCCTCTCATTAAATTCACCTTCAAATGTCCTAAAAACCAACAGTAAAAAAAAGTTACCAACATCTCTAGATAATACTGGGCTCCTTCTAAATGACAGTGATACCAGAACTCACTCTTCAGAAGTTTAAAAATTAAGTCACTGTCATGTAAAATTCAACTATGCAAGCTAGCATCATCCGCGGCTCCAAGTGGATCTCGTGTCAAAAGTTCTTTAGAAAAATCAGAGGTTAGCAGGTTGGGCTGCAGCCAGCCTAAGGTCCGGCTGCCCCAGTTCCTCCAGTCTTTCTGAATAAACTCACGGTGAAGTTTTGGGGTTAAAAAATGAAATAAAAAGCAAGATACTGGAGCTATCTCCACGAAGTCCCATCCGTGTTGCTCTGGAGTCCAGAACAGGCAGGTCTTTCTATCATACTCCCTTGGCTTATGGTAACACTGAATTGCAGGGGCTGTAACCTCGCCTTACGCCCCCTCTTCTTCGCTCGATTCCCCTCAGTCTCTCACTTGTTTCTGGCCATAAAAGGCAAAGGAAAATAATGCAGCCCCAGGGAGCGAACAGAGCCAGACGTCTGCCGGCGCAGAAGAGCCCAGGAAAGGCAAACAAACTACTTTATGCTGGAATCGATGTGAATCGGCACTTCGCTGCACAATTCATGAATTCGGTTTTTTCTGCGCTATGTAGCTAGACAACTTCCATGCAGCCTAAGAACTGACTTTCCAGCGATGCTACCCCAGCCCCTCCAGCCGGCCTACGTAACACCCTTTGCTCTCGATACGAACAGGGACTGAAGAGTGGGCGCCTGCTCATCTAACGCAGGGTTTGCTGCAAATTTCTAAGCTTTCTTCCCTCTTGGAATAACTCTCCCTGATCTCGAGCTGAACATGCCAGTGCCCTCCGCGACCTGCACCCACAGCTGCTAATTCGGAACACGCTTTCCCCAGCCTCTGCTGTGCAGTCAGCCTAATACCTCGTGCTCGCTGCAGAAATCATGCCCGTGGTTTAGAAATTGCCTTTTGTTTGTGGAGGGGATCAACATCACATAGAAAATATTACAAAAAAGGTTAATTTGTCAGCTGTCCAAACATTATTAGACCACATGCTTTATACAGCAGAGAGGCAGCCAGCTCACTCGGCAGCATAGCTAGCTGAACTCTGAAGAGACACTTTCTTGCTGGTATAGAAAGCGCAGGGGGTGTTTTTGTATTTAATTGATTTATTCAACATTGCTCACGAGGAGGAGGAAGGAGGGGCAACGAGCGCTAAGAGTTTTGCTGCATCTGAAGTCTCCGTTCGGCGGCGGCAGCGAGTGTCCTGCGACGCAGGGTGACGGGATCGGCGGATGCTCCCTCAGGCGGAGGAGAGGGCTTCTCTGTGGTCAACTCCTCATCGGAGGTTTTGTTTAAATAACGCCTGCAAGAGGAAAAAGGAAAAGATGGGTGAGCAGAGCCCCCCTCATTTTGGCTCTGGAAAATACTTCACCGGTACATCCACGAAGTAAGGGAGGGTGCAAGGCACACTGAAACCAGGAAAATACCTTCATAAAAGCGCACACAAGCTACATACTCAAAAAAATAAAAAGCCCGTATAACCTACGATAGACTTTGCAGAGTTGGCAGAAGCTCTTAGTTTTTGTGCAAGATCCTTGTGCCCGTGGGAGGGAGCCGGTTCTAAAGGCGGGGGCTCTACTCTTAACTCAGAGACTGCAGATCAGTCACTGAATCTCTCTCTCCCCGTTATCCCACCACTTGTGAGATGCTGGCAGTGTCCACCACAAGAAGTCACTCCCTGATGATGGGTAAGCCTTTGACAGAAGGGGCACTAGGGGTGCAAATGTAAGGTAAGGCAAAAATACAAGGAAGCAGCTGCCAGACTTAACATCCCTATGAATTTTCACACTTAGCGACAAAACACAGTAGTTTGCAATTCCACAGCTCTTCAACATGGGAAGGGAACCAGGAAGTCAAAAATACTTTGTCTCCCTCAATGACATTTTTCAAACGTAAAGGAAAAATTATTCTAGGAGCAAGCCTCTTTATAAACTCTTAAGAGGCATCATACCCCCAGTTATTTATATGAAGGCATTTCAGTGTGGAAAAAAACGAAAGAACGTAGGTAGCCTGATAACACCAAAGGACGCATAGCTCAATGTAGTTTTTGTAGACCCTTTCAGTAGTCTCCCTGCGATACAAAGGAAGGGACAGCACTTGTTACAAATGCTGAAGAGTTTTCTCTACACCACTAAGGCGCTTTTCCTTCTCTTTTTAATCAGCAACTGGATGCTAGTAAAGTTCACCAACATGACTGGAACGCACGTGAAAAAAGTTAAATTCTACCTATGACACCTATTACTAGTTGGACTAAAAGAAACAAAGTTCGTCACTCTCTCTTCAGCAGTGGTGACCTGCTGGTCATGAGCTCCTCTGGTGTGCTTTAGTAAGCGGTCATCTGTCGACTCCGTGCTGCTTCGTGCTTAAGACACTCGCTCTGTATTTGGAAAGATTGGTGCCTGACAGTAATTTCAGCTGTAACAGCACACGCAGCGTGGGCTGACACCTACACCAGGAGGCAAGCTAAAGATGACTAGAGGACTCGGCACAAGTAACGCGTTCTCACTTATTACGGGCTCAGACTAAAGCCCGTTGAAGCTGGAGAAATCATCCTCTGATTTCAAAGAGCTTTGGATCAACCGCTTAGGAAGCTGTGGACATGTTGGGACACATGACGCTATTTCACAGTTGGGTTTATCAGCGACGGTTGTCTTAAACAGCATCCTGAGACTGCTGTAACGGATGCATTCATTCCTCTTACTACTTTTTACAACAACCCAGACTCTCAGTGGTCATAATCCATTTGAAACCCGTTCTGGGGGGACTATCGCCAAGTGGCCAGGCTGGAGTTTTAGAAAGGAACATACTTTCGAGCTTGCTGCAACAAGTCCTCCTTCCGCTGAACCAACATACGCTGCCTTTCATCAGCTGACTTTGAAAAGCGACTTCCCCTGGCCTCAAAATCTTCTGCTTCACTAGGCTCTGCTTCCATTTCGCTGAATTCCACCGTTTCTTCCAGTCTTGAGTTGAGTTCAAGTGGCACTCTCTCAGTCTAAAAGAAAAGGAAAGAAGTCGTAAGTCTTTGCAGAATTTGCTAACAGGGCTTCTTTGCATCAAATCAATAAGCTACAAAGAACTGTCATTTTCTAAGGCACTGGAAGAAACTAGACTCTCACCTGCTGTACCCAATTCCCTTGGGCTCCTTTGAAAAGCCCAGCCAAAATACAGAACAAAGCTATTTCAAAACATGTTCAAAGAGCCTGTATGCTATAACGCTGTATCTTTTATGCCACATTTGAAAGTAATCTCCAACATTAATTACTCATAATTAATGCTCTATGAAAATGGGGCATTTGAAATAGTCAGATTCTGCAGCTGACTTGACAAGCAATGCAACAGTAAAGAGTTTAAAAAGCTGCAATCCATATACTGAGGAAAGAATAGCAAATGTATTTGCAAAGAGGAAGTGTGCTGGAGAAGGGAATTTATGAGGCTTTGGTTCACCGGGTTCTGCAGCACCCAAATTATTGTGTATTCAGGCTGCCGGAGCAAGGCTGGCAACTGTCCCAAGCTCGGCGTGTCAATCCAAGAAGCTGGCAGCCCCGCACACAGCACCTCCTCACCCTTGACAGCTGGCCGACAACACTAACGTGAAAATTGAGCTGATGCATGATGACGCTGGTGAACGAGCATAGGTGAAACAGCATATCCTGATCACATCCTGTCATACACGATCAGATCAGCTCTGCGATGGAAAAGCAAGATGTTACTAGCATCAAGAAACAAATCACCTCAATGAAAGGCTTAAGGGTTCAGCCATCGTTTGGTATCCCAGAGGATTACTCAAACAAGTAGGATGCATCAAGAGAGGTATTAGCCAAGTCAGCTCCTACCGCCTAGTTTTGGGCCTTTGGTAAACCCGCCGCAGAGCCTCCAGAGCCGGTGAGGCGGGCGCCGCAGGGGGACCGCTGCCCGAGTCCCGACAGCCCGGACTCAGCCGCATTACAGCGTGCGAGGCACGGGTTTCAGCAGCTGATGTGCAAAACAAGCTGAGTCATTCCAAAGCCCTAGAGACGCACCGGTAACGCCGTCTCCCCGACGCAACGCCTTCAGAGAGCGAAAGCCAAGACAAATGTCACTTCCCGTCAACTAGGTGAACCAAGCAGAATGCCAGGGCCCAAGCCAGAGCAGTACGAACACTGCAACCTCAGACACAAGTACATCTTCAGCCTATTTCAGCAAAACCCATAAATTCCAGCGTGCTGGGGAAGGGCTCCCCGTATCACACACACTAACGCGCTGGGATAACGCGACGGACTGCCTCAAAGCAATGCCACGTCCGAGAGGAGGAAGCGAAAGCTCCACAGAATGATCTCACGGATTTTACCCAGGACCAAGACGACCTCGGCAGACCCAGAAGAACAGGTACGGAGCAACCCGACTGCTGCTTCCCATTGCCACACAGGTGGACACGGAAAAAAGCAGCTCTGCTGGGTAAAGCAGTGAGGAGGGCACTCATTACGGTTGATGTTCAGACAAGATAACTTTTTTTTCCCCCTGGGCCATTTGTATCAGAAGATGCAAGCTAGCTCACCTAAGCTTTTTTTCCCATAACGTTACAAAGATGCAAAAATCAATACCCTTGTTCAAGAGCCTGTTCTTCTATCTGAGCACAAAGTGGTTACTGAGGAGGTTTTAGAGACAAAAATATCAAAACTAATTGCAGGAAAGGTTATGACAAGCCTCAGTATGAGAGCAGATCTCAGATGCAGAAACCTGTACACTACGGAAACTACTCCTCCTTCAGGCTCCAAGAGAAAAGGTTTCATGAAAGCCATGGGACGCCTCAGAAGTGTCTCTAAAGTCACCAAGTACTTAAGCAAGGATAATAAACTGGATTCTCAAGGTGGGGGCAAGAGCTGCACCAGGCAAGCTTCGGCTTTGTAACAGCAGCTTACCAGTTAGGTCTGAGCAGTCCTACCCAATCTCCACCCAGGATTACAGAAACAGATAAACAAACACACAAAAAAAATTTAAAGGATAATCTTCAAACACATTTTAGCACATGAAAACACAAGCTTGCAGAAAGTAGCTATAGCCGCTCAGGGATCTGTTCTTATAGGGAGTAACAGCAGAGCCAGGAAAGAGGGGAGGGAGGGCAAATACGACAGGGATGGAGAGCGAGCGTGTACAGCATTACGCACGCTGCTGGAAGCATCAGCATTTCAATGCACGCCTGGAGAAAAGTATGTGCACAGCGTCTTACTACGTGTACAGGCCAGGACTGTTAGAAACTGTCAATGGCTAGAACATTATCTCACAAACCTTTAACATGATTTATACCCTGATGGTGCTCAGAGATGTCTCTCAACTACCCTTACGTTATGTCAGCACTGACACCCCAAAACCATAAGCTACATTTTGGGGGAGGGGTGTGTGGAATCAGTCATTATCTTAAAGACCCTTGAATTCTAGATAGAATTAAGTCATAATATGACGTATGGCACAGAGAAAACCAACACTACTCATGAGGAAGGGTGCTTTTATTTGAGCATGTTAGCTCCCCTAAGAAATGTTATTTCCAACAAGCAGAACTCCAGTGGGTCTGCCACTTGCTGCTGGAGATCTATAAAGATTCTCAGTGGGTATGTTGACTTTAAAAAAAAAAGAAAAGAGATGGAAAGCTTGCAAAAACTTACTCTAAGGCTGCAGCACAAAGCAACTAGAGTTGCCATGGTCTCTCTCAGGGACTGTGTCGTAAAGTGTGAAGTTACATCTACCCACTATTTGGAAATTCACGTCTCACCCAGAGGAGATGATGATGGCTTCTTATGTCCCTTCCCACTTGCACTTGAAAAGCTTCTTAAAAATCAAGCGCAACCTGCTGAAGTAGCTTGTTTGCTGTTAGACCTTTCCATACAGACAAGAGTTAGACTGACTACAGCAACGTATTTCTTCCGGCAAGAATAAAGAGAACACCTACGATACGCCAGGTACTCGGTCAAAAACTCAAATCAAAATCAAAGAGACACAAAAGTGACGGGAGTTTCCTAGAGGAAGGATGCCCCTAGGCTCCCAAGTCTTCTCCCCACAGCAGAAATACTATCAATAGCAAGGAGGTAAGCAAGCTTGACTCCTAAGTAGATCTCTGTGGTTGTGTAACGAGGGTGAGCAGCTTGTTTGAAGCTGGCCTAAGTTAACGCTGAACGCACAAAGCATTTACAAGGCAGGAGGAGGACAGCAGCAACCGGAGCTTCCACAACGCTACCCAGCAGCAAGTTACCCTCAGTGCATGGCAGTCTCAGTCAGCCTTTGCCTATGAATCCCATTTGGCACAGTAAATATCCACCCAGGAAAACCTGCGCAGAGGCCACCAGCTCATCTCACACACACAGCCACCAGCAGCCCCACTCAGCTGTGGGAAATCCGCAACTGCTCACGTACTCCAGGCCATCACCGTGCTATTCTACAAAACAAACTGCCATTCGCTCCAGCTAAAACACATCACTTGAGCAAAGTCCTTAGCTGTAATTCAAAGCAAGGAGACGTCACTATTAGAGAGCACGTGCTCAATGACATGACGTACAAACACCACTCCCAGGTTTTTCAAGTTCTGTAGAAGGAAGGACAGAGACACAGGTAGCGCCTGTGAACAGCAACACAATCATTCAAAGTGGGATTTGAAGCCAGTACCGAGCTAAGGAAAACTAGTTAGATACCATTTGTAAAAAGAGAGGTTTTACTCATAAAGAACAGGGAAAATGCCACCAAAACCTTCAAGTTAACCCAAAACGTTATTAAAGAGTTGCTAAACCCAGATCAAGATTTTCATTCCTGCAGTTCTGCACCTCCTACCCCAGGCTCTTCTTAAGCACCTGTACCAATCCCCACCACCCCTGCTTCAGCCTCAACTGCAGTATCAAACCAAATGAAAGCTTTTTCTGTCTTGCAACCTGTTAACGAGGGAACTGCCACAGTTCAATTTCAGGTGAGTAACAGGTTGGCTATTTAGGTTATTAAAGGCTGCAGAGGCAGAAAGTCACATGCCTCACTAATTCACTCTTTCTAAGCCAGCAGAAAGGGAGGTTTACAAAACAGAAACCCTCATGATTTTGCTACTACAGTCAGGGAAAACAAAAGTGGAATGAGACTCTATTCTACTCACAGGCCATTTTTTTTTCTTCCTGCCACATTTTAGCTAGCACATGCTGCTTAATAAAGCCCTTAGTGAAGAACAGCAAACCCCATCATTGTGCTTTATATGTAAAAGGGCTGTTATCTCTTGGTCCTGTTTGTATCCCACTCCATTCACACCAAAGCTCCCCATGTCTTCAAGTGCTTCCTCCGGAACACAAAAGACTTCTTATACCCAGAAGAGAAATACTACTCATTTTAAAGGAAGTGTCTGGAGACGTACAGAACAGGAAGAGGAAGAGGAAGGGGAAGAGCAAAACATCCTGCTCTTCATATTCCACAGATGGGCATGGGCCTGACCAGACGTGAACAGACATGATCTTTTCCTGTTCTTTGTATCACTTGAGAGCACTTTCCCTCCACGAGGAAAAAGAAAAGCACACAGATAATTCTTTACAGGAGCACCATGCTGAAGTCTGACTTCAGTTGCCCGACAGCGTTAGTTCTGGTGTGAAACGCAAGGAAGGGCTGCCACCAAGCTGACCTGGTACGGAACCAAATGCACTTATCTGTCCATGCAGCTTCTAATTGTGCTTTTTGCCCATTTTTATGCCAAATTACCTGGGTGACAGTTTCAGTATCCTCCTGATCAGTACTGTGCCGTTCCACAGAACTGTTCAATGCAGGTCTAATGCTATCTGCACGCTGAAATGCAAACATCATGGGTTTAATACAGTGTGTGAAATGGCAAAACAAAAACGAGTTCTTTGAACATGAACTCTGCCCTCTGCAAACGTCATGTGTTATGTTCAATTTAGAAACAGATAAGTTAGTAATAAGCAGAATGCAGTGTTGAAAAGAGAATTCTCTCTGCTTCCCCACACGCAGACTCCAGATAACAGTACTATCTGACGTGCACAGAACCAGAATTCAATATTCTTATTAACAGAAACATTGTCCCCAGACTGCTTTACTGAAATCTGCTATCACTAATTAAGAACAAGGCATCATTTTACCGACTACTTTCTTTGCAGAAAACCTTCCTAAGTGGTACAATTCAATTATCTGTCAGCAGAGAAATCAACTGGACACGTTCTAAAGGCTCTGCAAAAGAGCGACCAAGAAGAGCTGCTTTAACTGAGCAAATATTTGTCTCTAGCTAGGACCTTTTCAATATATTTTTGCTACATGACTGAATATACTGCATTTACAGAGATTTAAACAGACAAAAAACAAATCCCAAGGCTTTTTTTACTAGAATTTGGCACTATACAACATGTTTGAGACTGTATAGGCAAGCACTTCATGCATCCTGCAGTCCAATCACATCAATAAGGGGCAAGCTATAGGGCATGGGTGATAGACTCCGACTTTCCTTCATAAAGAAAATACCCTGTATTACAAATGGATAATGCTAAAGCACATCTGAGACTCATCCTAATACATTAAAAGGCCTTCTTCTAAGGGCCACAGTAAGGAACAGATGCGTATACCTCAATCACACGCCACTGTGAGACATTCCAACTGAGTCAGATGTTGCAACACGGAGATACAACACACGCCAGACTGCCAAAACTGGTTTGGCGCTTCTGGCTGCAACATCTTCATATAGGTAAAATCTGAAGAATAATATTGCATTAAGCTAAGCTGGATTCACCAGTGCTTCAACTTACCTCGTTCCCCTCGTTCGTTACTAACAGGCTCAGTTCTGCGGTAAGTAAGAAAGCCAGTGATTTTAGGTGCACAGTCTTATGACTTACCTGCGTGGGGAAAGGTACCTGGATGCGCCCTTCTAAGATGTTGTCAGTGGTGATCTCTACAGAACGGGTTAGCTGCAGATCCTGTAGAACTAAATGATAAGGAACCTGAGGGAACATCTCCTGAATCTGATGGGCCTGGAGAAAACAAAGTTTATACAGTCAGTATCAGCAGTACATGAAAGTTTGCTGGCAAGTATCTCAACAGAAACAGATAAAAATGAAACAGCTCAAAGATGCTGTTTATGATACGATAACCCACACACAGAAAGAAAAACAAGATAAGGGAAACCCATGCTGGCACTGACTTACAGGGCCGTATTTTGACTCCATTGAAGCCAACAGCAAAACTGCAAATCCTATGAAGACACCACATGGTCCTGAAAATTTAGATTCCTGAACAGTGCTTGTAGATGCACAAAGGCTTCAAAAGCTTCCCAACTCTCTTTTTATGACAGCCTTTTCAATAAAGATCTACACAAAATTCACATGAGTGACTGAAAGTTAGATCAACACCGAAAAAAAAAAAACACCAACCATTTTTCTTTGTCCCAGACGGCTTCCAAAATGGTACTGGTAAGGACAAGTGGAGTAAGTTTTAATAACCTACTCTCTCCAGCCACCCTGCCTACAAGCCAGTTTAACAGGGTCTGAAAACTCAAGTAAATTAAACTGAGTTGTCAGGGAACTGTTATTATTGAATTTCAAGTTACCTGAATAATATCCAAATTAAACAGATAAATGTAAGAGGGCAGACAAATAATGTGCTTTTAGAGTCCAACAGCTAGAGTTCATTAAGTATTAAAATCTATATTTTAACTAATGCTGAAAGTTATGGGGCAGGGGGAAAAGAGAACAACAACAATAAGAAAAGAAGGGCGGAGGGAGTTTTGAGAGCAAAAACTATGCACCACCTGACAGGGAGTTCAAACACAAGCAACTACAGCAAACCTAACACTCCATTGTACTAAACTGTGACCAAAACAACTGCTTTACCATTTCAGCCTCTGACCTTTCCCTCAAAATACTTCCCTAGGTTTTTATCCAGTAACACAAAGAAGAATTTCACTTATTTTCTATTAAAAATGTGTAACACACTAATAGTTTGCTAACCTGGGCCTTTCCATTAAAGTAAACATTTTAATGTAAGTTGCTACTGTACTTTTAATAATACACAATGCTAAGAAATCATTAGTCATCCTTAACAAAAGCCCATTTGTGTCACTGTGTCCAGTAAAAGAAAAACTAAACTGACCTTAGATGGAGAGTTCCTGCGTATTTAACTAATAAATCATCTGCCAACACCTTACTGCTCCCTGCCCACCCTGCCCCAAACCCCCTAAAAATTGTGGCTTTATCCTGTTGAGGCTTAAACAGTAGTGAAGGCTATGGGAGAGATCTCACATTCAGAAAATTTCATCACTTTCACGAGATACCTCACTGAACTTTCATTAACATGCCATATAGCACACAGTAGCTTTAAGAACTCAGACGAAATAGCACTTCTCAAACTAATGTGTCTCATGAGGCCATATCCTTCTCTTTTTGTACTACATGAGAGTGTTTATGTATGAAGTCAACAAACCGGGGATTTCATCCTCAACACTCCTATCATCATCATGAATCAGCAAGAGTTGACTGTGCTACAGAGAGCCCCATCTCACACTGACAACACACTCAAACAGAAACAGCTATCTTGGAGCTTAGTGCTATTAAAAATAAATACTAAAAAAATCAAAAGCTATAAAATGGATTTGATCAGTTACCACTTGACCAACAGCTAAATTCTCTGGTTAGAGACTCATGCCCTTTGCTACTGCAAGTTGTGAGTGAAGATAAGTACTGAAAAAAAGCTAAAGAAGTTGCACTAAGCAAGCCGAGAAAAAATCCGCCTATCTACACAGAAAGTACATGTAATTTTTCTCCCTCATTTACCTACCTCCAGACCTGTTCTTTTACATTTGCACATTTGAACCAACATATAGCCCTAACTTCACTAAAATAAAGCTTCTCTCACTCAAAAAAATAGCTTTCATGTAGCATCTAAACACTGTTTTTACTTCCTTCCCCCTTACGTTCTCCATTTACATGTACCTCTTTCTCCCCCACAACACAAATAGGAAGGCTGAGGTGGAAACCATTAAAGCAGTCTTACCATAGCATTAAGCTGGGAGTTGCTGGCTTGTGTGATACCGAGGATGTTTGTAGTATGCATCACTTCTACTGAAAAACTGGGCAGCCAGCTGGCAATTCGAGAGCCTAAGAATAAGAAATCACCAAGAAAGTCAACCAAAGATACGAGGTTCTCAGCAGGCGAAGTACTTCTACATGTATTTAACAAAAGTCTTCCTATTTCCACAAGGTACATATGGGGAGTTCTGCAGTACAATCCATCCCAAAGGCCTCCCAAACATGGAGATGGCTGGAGTAAATCAGTAACTGCTGATACTCTCTTCAAACACAGTCACAGTAGCTTAACGATCTGAGGGCCAGAAGAGGACCAAGAAAACACATCCTCGTTTTCTTGTTTTAATGTTCCCATTAAAGGGAAAATTAAAATAATCCAGAGCCAAATTCAGTTCTGGAATACATTAATAACTCCAACAATTTTACTAAAAACAGGCCAGCTTCTAAACCAGCTGAATCTGGTCCCAAAACGGGTCAGCTATATGTGGCTGGCATCACTGAGGAAACATTACTACAAAGGGACACAGAGTAACCGAACAAAGTGACTGCTCTGCAATTGTGTGCTTAGGCTCAACAGCGCAGGGCACACGGCTGGCTCCCTCCTCCTTCTGCGTTTCCATTTAAATAAACACAGGGTTTGCTCTATGCAACTTCTCCTCCTGTCTCCACAGTAATTTTGCGGGTCTCCAAGCCATGGCAGAGCAATGGGAGGACAGCTATCAAAAAACAGAGTGGTATTCTAAATATAAATGTCCTTTGGAGACCTAAAGCATCCCAGAAGCGGGAGCCATGCAAGAAGCTATCAGCCAGTCTCAGTGTACCTAGAAATGTCTGACCCTTCTCTGCCCATTACTCTCCTCCCACAACCTCCAAAGATTGCAAAACCAGCAGAGACGAAGAACGGGTCACTATGTGACTTTGCAGCATCTCAGCTACATCATGGGAGCTCCACAAGGCCAGAGCCCAACGCTGAGTATTCGCACTAGTGAAACCTACTGAGACACAAAAAGACTGCCATCAAAAACCTGGGAAACTGTGGAAAATAAGCACACACCGATACCAAAACAATAAAAAAATCTGGGTGATAAGCAACAGAAATTGTCTCTTTCAGAACAAGTTTGTCTGCACACACAGAACTCATCATGGTCTGAAATCACATCTGCTTTGTGAGTACTTATAACACACCACTGAAAAAAAACACGTAAAACTGTTCCGGTTACATGATTCCTTCTAAGAATAAGCTTCTGCAGACTTCTGCACCTAACAAAGCACTGCAAGTTTCTTGTAAATTGAGTGGCAAATGGACTTTTGACAACCTCACATTAGCTACGGGATAGGGGAAAGATCAACTTTTAGACTGCACCACAGAGGGTTTTTTTCTCTTTGACTGATTAACCATCTGGTAAAAAAATAAGACACATGAATTTCCCATTCTGTTGGTCAACATGGCACACAATGAATAAATGCCAGTATTAAAGCTGCTAACCACAACAAATCAAAAAAAAAAGGGAGCATTTGCACAAAATCTTTCAAGAAATCTCTGTAGCTCTGGACAATCTCAGAGACACGTATCTGAGCTCTTGCAAAAGAACCGTAAGAAACATATATGTGTTTGACAAACGCAAGCAGAGGCACGATTTAAGTTTCAACTGAAGCATGGACAGAATTCCCTTCTACAGAAAGCTGTTCCCTTCGTTTATTTGGGCAACAGCATCAGATGTCAAATCTGCTTAGCTCACCGTCAAAGTGGAAGAAGTGATTGTGCTGGTTCAAGCGTGGTCTGCCTTCTGCTACTGCCACGGGGACCAGGTTCTCATCCAGATTTTCCCTTTGGTGATCCTCCCTCACATGATGGCTGTCAGTGATATTAAGAGACATTCTGCAGGTGGGGCAAGATGTATCTTGTTCCAGCCAGGACCGCAGGCATGAGCTGACAGGAAAACAGTAACATTATGGTGAGCTTGCAGCTTTTTTCCAAGACATCAGTATCAGGAGTACATCAAGCAGCTGTACCATATTCTGTACAGAACATCAACACATGGACTGCTCAGAGATAATTTGTGAGGTACACTTGATGAGCTCCTGATGACTCTGGCATAGGTTCCTTATTCAGCTGAAAACACTCAAGTGTTGACTTTTTATAAACAAGCATGCAGATTTATCACAAACTTAAAACTCTCTCAAAGTTTGTTGTCCCTCTAGCTCAGAACATGCAAGTTTTGCCTGGAAGGGGAAACAAAGCGTTTCTCTTCTCTCAACATCCCCAACTGAAAAAGGACAAAAACCAACTGGACAAGTATTTGAAATATACTGACACATTTTCATAGCAGTTCTGCCAGTGTGATGTGACCATGGCACCTCCACAGTTTTTCAAATATCTTTTCAAAAATTATCAATACCCAAATCACCACCAAAGTGAGTAGCACTCTGGGAAATCTCTAGAGAGATTTATTAATACTAACCAGTGCTGTACCATTATAATATTTACTTAATTCTGAACATTTGCTGCCGTGCAGAAAGTGAGAAGTGTTTGAAATGCAGGTTTAAGCACTCAGAGCTGTGCCTACTTTTTGATTCAGACTGATGTGACCCAGTTGTGATATTTGTTGGCAGGTTAAACCTGATTTTCAGTATGGAAGAACGGAATTTCACAGAACTGAACACATCTCAATACTACAACACATACTTCACGCTTGCAGGGTAGGGTTTTTTCCCCAGCAGAAGCTCTCAAAACACTTTAGAAAGGTAGAGACATACAAAAAAGTCAAATAAACCTGTTTCCCAAATCCTGTATTTGCAAATGGAGTAAAGGCACAGATTACAGGTTTGGGGTGAGAGAGCAAGGAAAAAGTCCTAATTGCAGGATTATAGCAAAGTCAAGGATACAAGCACTCTGCACAATTCCTGAAGCTGCAGCGTATAGACATATTGCCAAAGTGTTTTCCATCATATTTAAATGGAGGGATACAGAGTGTTCAGAAATTACAGTGATGGGTTTCCCAAAAACACCCAAAGCCCTACAATAAAAATCTACCATCTTCCACCATCTTGGTCATCAGCGCAGCCAGCACGTTAGCACTGCTGATGCTGTCCAACTTCATCTCCATTACTACAGGAAAACCACCCTGCACACAGCAAGCTCAAACCGCTGCTACAGTTGTACTCAAAAGGTCACTTGTGAAACACCCGGACTGACACAAGCTACCATCACGCTGCTGCTCCTCAACGGCTCAACCCCCGAGATGCTGGAACGGACACGTTTCATACCCCTTTCAGCCTGCATCAGCACCAAGCCCTAAAGGCTGGCAGTAAGCCAGCCCTGGTTATACCCATTTTGTACCGCACAGGCAGAAGGGCTCAGTCGCCTACAGCACCTCAGTAGAAGGATGACTAACAACAGGTCAAGGTCGGCAACATTTCAGAGCAACAACTCTTTTGAAATTGACTGCTTCCTAAAAGAAAGGAGAGAGTTTCAACAGAGCCTAAAAGATTCAGGCTCCCATTAAACTTAATATTTAGGCATAGAGTTGATCTCAGTGATGTGAATCTTCCCTGCCATCTTCTCTTCTACTCCAAATAAATGGCTATGAAAAAAAAAATCCCATGTAATTGAGAACGGACACAATGTTTAGCCTGTTGGCAAAATCACCAGGCTTTTATGAGGAGCGAAACCATTCTTAGGTTGTAAATAGGATTATTAAGCTTGCATATAAAACCAGATGTAATTAAGTCATCCACTGCAACATGTTCCCTCCCTAAATGCACCAAGAAGGTAAGTGTAACTTAGCTTGAGAAAAAAATACAAAAGGATCCTTTTAGATACAGAGAAAACAACTTTCTGAAGAGAAGACCCTGGGCTTCTCAAGTGCTCAGTAGGTGATTAAATATTCCTACGATTCAGTAGCATTGGAAGAGGAGTTTCTGCTACAGAGGCGCATTAGCTCATTAGAGACTTCTTGGAACACAGATAAATATTTATGGCAAGGTTTGTCATAAATGACAACAAATTAGCACACGGATTATAACCTCTGGTTTGACAGTTACCAGAAAAGTAAAAAGCTATTTGCAGAAAGTAACTTGCTCATGTGACACCACGGGGACAATTTAACTGACCATGCATGTTAATCACATGGCACTTCAGAAACTCCTGGTTCAATCCCCGTATCTCCTTTCATTTTTAAGCACAAGCATGAAAATGTAAGCACTGCTACAAAAGATCTAAGAAAAGGCGCATCTAGCTCAGCACACCGTCTCCACAAGCATCTCCTACTATTCCCTACTGAGTGAGTGTAAGAAACAGTATATAGAGAGATCCTTCGGCCAAGAGCCTCCCAGTTCCAACTACCAGCTGCCTAGGGACCTCTTCAGCTAATTTGGTTAACCTGTTTTACAGCCCTGATGGACTCATCCCTCCATGAAATCACATAATCAGACCTGGCCTCCACAACTGTCCTGGGGGACTCATCACCATGCAAGGATGCATAAAAATATTCCCTGTTTTCTCTTTAAAGCTGATATCCAAAAGGTACTTAAGGATCTAACTCCAATTTTTTCTTCCTCACCTGAAAATCAACACACCTTCATGGAAGTGGTGATGCACAGGATAAAGTAAGGGGGAAAAGAGTGTGCTTTACCAAGCAGTTACACAGCGAGGCAGGGTACAGACTTGCAATTGAGATGCCAGAACTCAACGCCACCTACTCATTAGTTGACAAGATGCATATTCTTAGTTTGGGGGGAAAAAAGAATGCACCAGGTAAAACAACTCAAATGTGAAAATGACTGAAGTGAACATGACTTGTACTTTGTTATGACAGGCAGACCAAGAGGACCCAGGCAGTAAGCAACCACAGCTTTGCTCATAGTTCATTACTTGTCATCCTGCTGTAACTTTCAGACATGCCCATAGATCCCTTCCTTTCCATAGTCAGGTGCACCCTCTCCAGCCCCAGAAACGTACTTGTGGAAGAGATGGCCGCAAGGGAGTTTACGTGCGGATTGCATGGAGTCCCAGCAAATGGCACAGTCGTCATTATTGACTGCTAGCTCCTCTGGTGTTGCAACTGCAAACCTACAAAGAAGAAAAAGGAAGAGACAGAAGTAATGACTACACCAGCTCAGCATGGCCTCCTGCCTAGAGAATCCTGCACTGAGAAAACCTTATCCTCCACATTAACTTTTCCTTGGGAGAGATGTGCCAGCAGGTTTGCTATTTTTTTCCGTAACTCAAACTCACACTGCAAAGGAAGACACACACACACATCCCTCCCATGTCTTCTTACAGGCACTTTTTTTTGCACATCTCCGCGCACGTCCTAAGTGCAAAAAGCTTTGTCTTACTATCTTCCAAGAAGTATGATCATTAGGTTGAGAACTTCGAGTTATAATCTGTATAGATTTGGCTTATGTCATTTTTCTAAATGAGTTTTAATAGCTGTACCCATTAAGATGTCTTCTTGGGATCACTATAAGCATTTATGGTCTGACTAATTTTGGCCTCAGATTTTGCCAACTCCCATTTGTCTTTGATTTTTTTTTTTTTCTTTTTTTAAACTACAGCGTCAGGCAAGTAGCTACTACATAATACCCAAACACGGACAATATAGAGATGAGTGGTGTAACAGCATTTCACAGGACTGCTGGTGTGGAACGTGCCTGAAAAACAACTACACAAATGCAGGGAGCTCACTGCCATTGGCAGCTTCGGGATGAAGCTAGAATGTGGTTCTTCCAGAAAATCAGAATGACAAAAACACATCAAGTTGCTCAGACAAGAAGTCTGAGACACTTGCAACTCAAACAGCTTTGTGAGCAGCTTAAAGGCGTTTAGCGTCTGCATCTTACTGAAAAGAAACAATGCATTGAGCATTAACTTTATTATGCAGCTCTTAACCTGGTATTACAGCCATTAAATGTCTTTTCACAAAGAAAACCTCAGGAATTTCTAGAGAAGTCAGTCTTCTCCATCTGGCCTACAGCAGCAGGCATCGGAGCCAGTCAAACCCTCTGCAGTCCACAACGAAAATGGTACAGCGATGTACAGAAAGAGTGAAATTCCCTGTTGCTCTTAAAACTATCAAAGACATAGCTGAGTTACGAAAACATTGGATCAGAGAGGCAGTAGTATCTGGCACAATACTAGATTTTCGCAGGCCTCTTGATTTCTCTGCATTGCCTCAGTACAGGGGGATGGACTAAAGTAATCCCAAGGCGCTCTCAGCTCGACTACAAGTACAGAGTCTGTTCAGAGTGGCTTCAGGTTTAATAAATACGTACTTAAAGCTGAGCAGGTTCTAATTAGTATTTTGATTTCATTTCAGGCAGTAACTGAATAGTATGAATAGTATGGCCTAATGAAATTAAGAGCATTTATTTCTATCAAAGCCGAAGCCAACATTTGACAACTGAAACAGGCAAAGCTCCGCAGAACTTATGTCACCCCACCAGGGCAGTGTGCAAGAGAATACAGGAGAAGAAATACTGGACAGGGGAGTTCACTTGTTGCCAGTAATATGTTACCAGTAGTACTGCTATTATAAAAGTCAATCCTACATACCCATTAAAACCGAAAAGGGTGTCTGTAGTAACAAATAAAATGGGTAAAAACATACTCTAAGTGTAAAGACTTAAGAGCCGGATCTGCAAGATTGCATCTCTCCAGCTTACACCATGCCATCGTGTATTAAAGGAACGTAAAAGAATCCCAACTTCTTCATCAGGAACTTCTCTCCAAGATGCACATCAAGATCCCAGAGCAAATACGAGGCTCACCTAGCTTCCATGTTTCCAACCACACGCAGGTAGTTCTTGTGCCGCCGAATTCTTCGTTGAACCTCGTGAAACAGGTAGCGCAGCTGCATAAAAATCACCAGGCTCGCCATTGACAACCAGATATTGCCAAACAGCTTTGGAAAAAAACAGAACAGTGATTAGAAATAAACACCATGGGAAACAAGAGGCTGCCACAAGAAACTGCATCAGGTCTTAAGAGAAAAAGAAATTAAGAAACCAGCACTGAAGATTTTTCCTTTTGTTGAGACCATTCAGACTAACCACACTGTTCACAGGTATTACTACGCGTTACATCTTCAGATACAACTTAAGCAGCACAGCATTTATAATACGGGTAAACTGTATTCAGTCCTGTTCAGCTTAATGTCCCCTGCTGCCAATGAATATAATTCAGTCTGATATTACTCAATAACAAAGCTAATTAAACACTTATTAAACCAATAATTACACAGTAGTTAATACTCTATAACAAAGTTATTTGTGAGGACTCCAATTACACAGGAGAAAAGAATGCCAGAAACCCCCACACTACCTTTTCCTCTTTATTTAAATAACATCTCTGTAGTGTTTGGTTCCTACAATAAGCAAAGCAAAAAAATATATAAAATATGTATACCCAGTACCCTTTATTTTAAGGCCAGTCTATTCGCTCAACATTATGTCCAGTATTTCATACCAGCATATGAATATGATGCATCAAGTCCAGTGAAAGCAAGGTTAGCTCCATGACAAAATCTGTGTAGTAGACGTAAGTGCCTTTGCCCTCCCACGTTCCTTCATGGTTGAGATCCCAGAGATGAATTACATAGCTGCAAAAGCAGGGAAATTAACATTATTCTATCTTTTTTGTTAAATGGCATCTCTAGCATTCAAACTATTTTTTACCCATTTTCCAAACAACTTCTGGATATGGATTCTTTGCCCTTCCTAAGCCCAGTGTCCACACTGTGTGCTTTCCTGGGGGACTTTTTTTTAACGTTACTGGTTTCAAACAGCAACATTTTAAAAAGGAAAAAAACAATCAATGCTTAGCCCACACCGGCATTACAGATATCACCAGCTGATGGAGATGTAGCATTTGCTAAAAACTCCTGCGTGTACCAAAGCCAATCGTGGGATTACAGTAACTACAGACCCACATTTTTCAGCACATGAAGTGTTTCTCAGGTGAGGCATTACAGCTTGGTGACAGACCTGAAATGCCAATAGTGACCTGGATAAAGAGGTTCTGTGCTACACATCATGTCCCACATATGCATACCCATGTGCATTACAGATACACACGCACGCTACTTTTTCAAAGCAAAAGTTCTAGAGATTAAGATCTTAAATGAAACCCAGTAGGATGACATTAAGTAGCATATACCAACCCTCATGCAGCAGCACCAATCCATTTTAATCCATGCCTCAAGCTATTAGCACCCACTAATTTTGCAGAATTCATGCTTAAAAATAGTACAGGCTAAAGTTAACCACCTTTGCCCATCTCCAAATATGCATCTGCCAATTCAACACGGTAATTACATACACCTCTTAAATCCACATGCTATATGCACTACCTTCTTGAACAACCATCCTGCAAAACATAAGGTACTCACCGTAAAATCACATGAGCAGTTCTGACTGTCACAAGCAGAGACTGCAAAAGCGGGGAGAGAAAAAAAAAAAAGGTATGTTAACAACATTCTGGCAGGGACAGTGGTACTGAGGCAGGAGCTAAAGGGTATAACGCAAAATGCATTTACTGCAGCTTAACAAGTTCCTGGGAACCAACAATCACTATAGATGACTGTGTGCACAATATACCTGTGACAAACATGAAGCTTATACATAAATATGGAAGAAATTGTTCTCAAACACACAATGCTCATGGAGCAGCCACTAGCATCACTGTTGTTAAGTCTCACTTCTTCCCCCACTACATGGGACATACTATCTTTTTCGGTTCTTATCACTCAGTGAGTGTTGAGACCACAATCCCACCAACTGCCTTCAGGTGGAAGTAGAACACCTCTCCTCATCCCACTGCTCAAGAAAAATCTGAAGAACCAAATAGTAGCAGGAATTCGAGGAAGAACCACGGAAGCACTTTCAAATAATTGCTCCCCTTGCTGAGACGTGAACACTGCAAAAGTAACTTCTCTCTTTAATCATACTTATCTCTCTAGGGTAAGTAGAGAAAAAAACCTGAGTATATCAGAAAGCATAAGCAGATCAGAAATGTAAAGACAAGTCACCAGAAAGGTCTGTTTCCAGAACACCTAACCACATTTCCATGGGCTCTTATCATCTAAGAAACGTGGCCCCATCACCTCTTTCTAACCTGCCAGGCGCACAGTGCCCCATCCCTTCGTTGTATCCTCCCAGTGAAAGAACATGGAAGCGGATGAACCCCCTTCAGAGACTGCCCACACTACCCCGTAGTTAGCAGGGGCCAACTGACACCAAGATGCGGGGGATTTATAATGAGCAACTGAAACCACTTCTGTAACACTGGTCTGATGGCATGCCTTCAGCGTAAGTATTAAAAACAGTACAGAAGAACTATCAAAACCACAACTTCCCAATATAGCAATAAAACAGTTGGTTTGAATATTTTTTTCCATTTGTAAAAAGCATTCTTAAAATGCTTCGATGCATATTTAACCCTTAGTAATACCCAATATATCTGCCAACTGTTTACTCGTTGGCTTTAAAACAAGTGTTCCTGTGACTAAGCACCAGTGCAATCTTTTATCCAAATAAGGACTTCAGGAAAAGATCAAGGATAACATCATTCAAGTAACACAAAAAAAGTCAAGAAGGTAACAGCAAACCATCTAGCACGGTGTTCTGTCCTCATCACAAACATCTTTCATAAAAAAGTTAAATTAGCACATCAGCTGCTCCTGTGAGGCATGTTATGAGACCCTCTTCTGCCTCCTGTTATGCTGCATGTGGGTACCAGAAAGAGACTACATCTTCTTCACACGAGGTTTCTGGCTACAGAGAAACTTTGAGCAGACCACAGAGAAAAAGCAAGTATGTCCAAATTCTAACCATGCAAGTGGTAAAGCAGAATGATTACCTGAGCTGCTGGATGGACATGCCATTGAGCACAAATTTGTGTCAAAACCAGTACACGTGGCATAAAGTCTCCGATAAGGAAGACATCTGTCAGGTAGAAATCTGAAGAGTCTAATCTTCGCAACTTTTAAGAAGTTAATGTTGCCAAGACATGATTTATACTGGTTACTGCTGAGGCAGCAAGAGCATCAAAATTAAAAAGACGAGCTAGCGTAGATTTGATCAAGGCGCTGGTCTCTGGTTCCTCCACTGTTTCCAGAAATGCATTTCAATGTTCTGACACGAGAAATACTTCGCAGAAAGTACAACATTGCATCATAAGTTACACAACTCCGTAATCTGAGGTTCTAAATGTACAGCAGGGCATTTTCAGTACCGACACCTCAAAAGCTCTTGCTCTGCTCCGCTACGCACACACTTATCCCCCAGGGACTCGGTGATACTGGCAGATACTAGTCACGTAGATTAGCACGCGACTGGAAGGCACTCAAACCCTAACATAATGGATGCGGCATAAGAAGCTACACAGGAAAATATACTATTATCTGCAAGGTACAATTCTAAGATTTGAATATCACTATCATTATACAGCCTCCACTAAGATGTATGAAACAGGATCAGAGAATGGCTGCTACAGGAATGGAGTAATTCCTTCTTACAACAAAAAAGGTGCAAAGATAGACTGGACATTACTTGCTAAACCATAATTCTCGAATACCATACATTAAGGCAAAAAACCTTAATGTTTACTCAAAAATACAGACTGTCCTTATTCAACCTTCTCTGGGCATTTGCACGTTTCACATCCATCCTTTGCAGGAAAGAAAATGCTGACAAACAATGCTGACAGAACAAGGGGAAGCCTAACTAAAACCTGAGAAAAACATCCATATTGCTTTATTGAAAACCCTGAGGCATCAAGCTAAATTAATGTTTGCAGAATCAGGAGAGAGATGAATAGCTTAATGTAACTTAATGTAATTAAATACACACTAATGGAATACACTTGGCAGTGTCCCTCTTGAACAGCATCACACAAGCCACCACCAGGAAAACATTTTAGTCTGCAAGACTTAATGCTGTTTGCTGAGAGCTAGAGGACTGCCACGAGGTGTCACTGCTAGTACCTGTGCAGAAAGAAACCTAAACCTTTTATTCCACTTACATGAGTGCTGGGTATTAAAAGTCAATGAAAGTACTCCTGGTCACCCAACCCATATAGGGCATATTTAAAAGGCTCAGGAAATGGCGAGATACTAGACAATCTCATATGAGGAAAGATTAAACAGACTAGAATTCTTTTGCTTGGAAGAAAAGTCAGAAGGGGAACAGGAGAAAGGTCGATAAAATAACAAATGGTGTGAACAAGAGCAAACAGCAAATGATTCGTTGTGGTTCTTCACGATAAAGGTATTAGATGATAGCCAAGGACATTATCAGACAGAAGATTCAGAACAACTAAAAGACTCTTTCGTGTACACAACGCCGAGTTAAATGTGGAATTTGTTGCCTTGGGATATTGTGGAGGCCAAAGTATAAATGAGTTCAATAAACGATCAGACAGCTTTCCAGAGTCCATCTGAGGCTATCAAACCCAACAGGCTTGTGCAACCCTCAGCTCAGGAACGTCCTCAAAACGCCAGCTGCTGCCAAGGGTAGGAGACCCTTTCCTATACGTTCCCCACAAACCTCCTCTGCTGTCCACCAGCAGCACAGCAGGCTGTGTGGATCCATGGCTTGGCTGAGGACCGTACACTTCTGCTGGCTGAGCCGCTCCTTTGTTGATAAGCAGACAGAACAGCTCCCACTGAAATGAACAGCTGAGCCCCATCCTGCAACCCAAAACACGTACACCACCACATGGTGCAGCGTTAACGAGGCAACACTTCGGCACTGTAACACTCCCTGATAAACCTACCCCACGCTGATTCATCCTTCTGCCAAGCCAAGATAAGAGACACAACACCAACGAGACCCCACCTATTAGAGACACTGACAAATCTTCGATACCCTTCCACTGTGTAATTACAAATCTGGCCTTGCATATTCTCTTGTATTTAGGGAAAAGCAAACTGACATATTAAATAACTGAACTGTGGTGTGACCAGCATCATATTCTCCTACTATCAGTTGATTGTCTTCTTTCCTCCTCACTAACTCCAAGTATGAATTCAAGGTAGGAGAAGAAAAATAAACCGTACATGCTACTTGTTATCTGAACTAAGGATGTGCTAACATGACTTACTTGCAATTATACCGGTTACCTCCCCTTTGTTTAAGATTATCACTTCCTCAGGCAGAGCCCAACAACCCACATAACATCAAAAACATACTGATGTTCATTCCACAAACATATTGATGTTTACTCCACACTGCAAAGGGTTCAGGAGTGAACAAACATGAGTTGCTCATCTCAGCTGAGATGCATCTTTTTGCACAAACATAAGCAAATCCCATGAGTACGCTTTAAGGAAAGGATGTCAGTCTCATTCTTTTTTGGGAGGAATGGAATAGAAAATACCACCTCAAAGAAACAGGCTGAGGTGCACATTACACTTTCATATACACTTTCTCCCTCTCTCTAGCGGCCATTTCAACTAACCCTTCTTGCAATGCTCATGAAGCACAACCATTATTTTTTCATGGGCTGCTACTTGATTTCAGCATCATCTTACGGATTTATGCTCTCATTCTCTTCTTCAGACAAAGATATTTTTGCAGGCTTAAACTCTAAAGAGAGGAAGCATGCAGATCTGGCAACTACTCTAAAAGAGGGGAGGGCTTGTTTGCATCTTTGGAGTTTCTTCCTCACGGGAAACTAAAAGAAAACCCATCGCGTGCCAAGATACCCCCAAGTGAGGGGTGAAAAGCAAAGCAGAAACCATGACACGTATGAAGAAAGTCTCACCTCTGCTGCCATGAAAGCCAACGTGTGCATGCCATGGGTGTAGCCAATAATACCACAGACAACTGCTAATCCACAGCAGGACAGGAGCATGGCTATGAGCAGGGTCAGGACTCTGACGTGGCTGCTCATGGGTGTGGTAGGAGAAAAGGAAAGCTGCAACACAAATACATAAATACGTAAGAGGTTTAAAGGAGTACTTCATCCACCCTGCCTTCCATAGTCACCTCACCAAAAAAGTCCTAATTCAGGAAAATCTTTTGCTTTCTAGAATAAAACCAATTTCATGACCTCAACCACGCAATGCAGTAATTAATGTTGCAGAATAAAGCTAAACCCACACACCATCCCAAGTCTCATTCATCTCGCCATCATTTGCATTCACCGGGCTTCTAAAGCCAGAAGGAATCATTACGATTATTTGATCTGATGTTTAGATCACCTGTGCAAGAAAACCACAGACACTTTCTCACACGGTGGTTTCTGCATCAAATCCACAGCATCTGCTTAGGATGCTCATGCATTTTAGAACCCTAACCTTAATATACAGTCTTTGAGCAATGAGAATAATTGTTCTGCCAATTTTTCACCTTACAGCTAATCTGAGTTTGTCCAGCTTTATCTTCCAGCCTCTAGTTCTTCCAATGTCCTTTTCCTCTGAAAGAGAGAGACATCTCCCCCAAAAATTTAACTTGCAGCTAGAGACTGCTGGACAGAGTCTATTGAAAATAGTTGTCTCATTCAATAGCATGCATAGCATATTAATTCTTTAAACTACCTTAACGGTAGGCTACACCTAGGCTGTCTAAATCAAAGAGTATTTAGGTGGTCCATCCCCTTATTTTCAGGGCAGGAAGGGGAAGAACAGGACAAGGAAAGAAGGAGTTGCCCAAAGCTTCACTCTGGTCTGATCGATGAAGTTGACTCCCATATTTTGTTTTTAAATTGATTCTTTCTTCCTTGTTTATATCTGGTTCAGTTCCACATCCTCCTGAGTTTGCAAGGCAGATCACACAAGTACCATTTGTTCAAGTAAAGAATTATGATACATGCTTTGAATGCAGAAGGAATATAATAAGGATTTCTTCCCACATGAGCTTTGTTCTTTCACAGCTTTCTGAACAACACTAAAAATACCAGATGACCGCCTCGTTCACTTCTGTCTCAATTTTCCTAACCCCAACCAATCTAGTTTCAAGCTTAGTGCTTAGCTACTTGTGAATTAACAGGCTTTACAGAATATTAGTAAAAAAAAATGGCAAAGCACAGAGCTACCAAAAGGAAATTCATGGATTCAATTTAGTTCAAACTTTTATTCCAGGACAGAGGAGCTGAGGAAAATGCATGTCCACTATAGATGTTTAAAGGACAAGATTTACTGTTCAAATTCCAGTTCCTTCTTCCTTGCCGGGCCTTTAATTTCTGCATCTCTACTGAATTTATTCTTGGTATTAACAGAAAGTGGGATGTTGCTTATGGAGAAAGTTGCACTGTATATTGCAAAGACATTGGCAGTCAACATTTGGTAGATGTAAATGAGCTTGATACCCGAGCACAGAATCCGCAGAAAGAGGCTTCATGGACCAATCCTAAAGGGCACCAACCTAAGGGATGTTCCGTTGTCAGGATTTCTTCAGTAAGGAGAGCTATGAAGACAGCTCATGGAGTTATGTAATAGTAATTACAGGGGACACATAAGGAGCAATTTATCAAAGCAAATAAGTATCTTCAGCTCCATTTGTCTCATGGGAAAACTGAAGGAGTAAGATTGACATTGCACTTTAAAACAAGTATTCGAAGCTACTGAGAGGTACACGTGTTCAGCACCGCAGGGTGGGGAAAAGGTCTAAATGATCTGTTTGTAACCCATCACGAGCCAGTGCCCAAACCAGAAACAGAATTTGCATGTCCCAAAAGACAGCCCTTAATCAAAACTCACATATTCAAAGCGATCCTTGCAGAGCTGAACCATAAGATGAAGAAATACAAGTCCAGAGAACCAGAGGCACCACATCACCACTTCTTCCACCGTCTGAACATTCAGCACACCAAAAATGAAGATGAACTTGTAGAAAATGAAATTCCAGAATTTATCCTTGAGATGCTGTAAAGGAAGACATCTGGTTACTGTAGTGACAATCCACATGCAGGGGAGAGAAGGAGGGGAAAAAGAGAAAGAAAAAAAAAAAGACGGGAGTAGAAATGCGACAATATGTTAGCAAAAGCCTGCTGCATACACACTTCGAATAGTATTTGTAACCCTTACTGAATTAAAAACATATTAGAAATATTAGCGCTCCTTCATATCTTATCTAGTCTCTTATACCACTGCAGCATAACTGTGCAATGCAGCGCACAACGTAGTTTCCTGCCATACTTCTAAAACAGTGTTTAGCACAAACCAAGTTTGATCTCCGTTTGATTCTCCATGCAGCTACTGGGCCGCAAACACAAAGCCCTCTTTGCTAGAAGAACTGCCACGGTTAGTTATACAAGATGCCCAAATAACCTAGCACCTTGCTTCCAAAAACCTGTCCAAAAGTACAGATGATTAAGAAAAGATGACAAAATCTGCTCTTAAAAAGCACAATGCCTACAGTGGAGAATGAGGTGGATGAGCAATGAAAAACAAATTATTCCCACGCACATGCAGTATGAAAGAAACAATATGATGGTCTCAAGCAGCAGATAGCAAGCCAGCTTGTTGGGGATAAAAAAATTTATGAAAGAAAATGTTTCGTTAAAGAACACGATGAAATCACCAGGAGTTTAGTTAAGACAGGCCCAGAATTCCTTCATGATGCTGCCATTTTTGGCTCGCCAATATTAATAACCAGCTTTCCTTTACATGAGAACTGAAGCGCACTCCCACTGTCCAAACACAAATGGATCCACATTGTTACTGCTTTTCACTCCAGTTTTTAAGAGGATAGAGAACATCCTGGAAATTATCACTGGTTAAAATTCCACATCCTTATAGTCAACACGGACTGGAAAGAAAAACTGCCCAATGCAGTTTGATAGTGCCTTGTTTTTAATACGCTTCACTTGGAGGCTGTACGTAGTGTGAATCACAAATAAAACAGGCTTTGAGAGATCCACGGTTATTAATGAAGCTTTATGTGCCTCAGTTCTGCATGTCAAAAATCATCATGGCCTGATTTCTCCTGAAGAACTGCATTTACACACTTTTTTTTCTTAAATATGCGAACATACTTCAAACCACTGCTACTGCATTTACACAGAGCAACTTATGCATTCGCCTTTCTTTTTTAAAAAAAATATACAGGTACTATTCAAACTACTGCTGCTGCTTTTATCTTCTGCAGGATCCTGTTTTTAAAACGCCTGGGCTTTAATGGTTCCCTTGCTGAATTTTTAAAAACATTCTCACCTAGCCCAAGAGCAGGACTAAACAGCCTGAGTTTTCAGCCCTGCTCACCTCCTTTCTCTGGGCATACACGTGCTGACTCCCTCTTAAACCTGAGGGTAGATAAACCATCCACTCAGCGTATGAGGATGGAAAGCACTTCTCCAGCAGTCAAGGCACAAAACAAGGTACAAGAGGGAACTCAGACTGCCAGTGCTGATAACTAACTACGAAACGCAATGGAGAAATGCTGCCAAGCACCAACTGAATAGAGAAGAACATGTCGTAAGTATTCTGAAATGAGGTGCACTTGTAAGAAATCTGACGAAGTTCATTAAGGAAGCAGGACTTTCAAGTTGACCACGGGTTTATAAAATACAATAGGAACAGTGAAAAAGAAAAGTTCCCTTCAGAAATAAACTGGAAGCTTGTGGCTGTGGATATACTAGCTAACCAAATGGTAAGATTTAAGTTTATGTTGTTCTAAAATTTACTTTTCTTCTGTACTTTCAGCAATTCCATATAGAAAACCACACCAGTCGTATACCACGAAATTACGAAACACAACAATATCCACGGCAACGCATTGCTGTCTCACCTGCCTCTCACTGACACGAAGAGGACCGAACACCATACACTGGATTAGCTTAGCAACCAACATCAGGAAACAGCAGGCAGTGTTCACTAGCACCTGGAAAGAAATAAAGCAGTCAGCGACAAATACTTTTGCCCTATTTAGAAGGGGGGGGGGGAGAGAGAGAAGGAGAATGAACAAGTCCAACAAAAACTACCATTGTTCACAGAACAGTATTAGTTGCCTTTTCTTTTTTTTGGTGAAATTTAAGCCTGGCCTCTTCCAAGACACGTACAATAGCTGGTAAGTCACTTAACTTTTTTTTTCTAGAAACACTAACACAGTCAGTTTGATACACCAGTATATCCAACAAACTAACCTACCTCTTCACAATAAATTGTTTTACATAGATCAGCAAATTTTAGCACCAAGGAACGTGGGGACAAAACTTAAGCTCACCACGATGCTCATTTTGTTCAACATAGAGCAAATGAGAAAACTCCAGTTTGAATCCGTTGTTACGGGAACAAGATTCAGACATTGTCTCGAAACATACTGCATAGCACATACCCCTTCTGTAACAAGGCTGCTTAAATCCTCCTTGGGAAACTGCTTTAAAGCAAAGCAGCAAGGAGCAGAATACCTAGGCCTGGGAAAACTGCTTCCCACATTTGACAAAGACACTTGTAATTAACTTTTGACCTACACAGAACACTAAAAGGGGGAGGGGGGGGATGATGAAGCAGCCTCACCCTACCATTTCTAAAGGACATACAATAAACTTTTCCAGGGCTCTTAATTTAAGGTCCTGAGACCAAGTTTCAACAGGCTGAATGCGTTCTGTATATTCAAAAATCAGTGCCTCGGTCAAGCAAGCACGTTGTAAAGCAGATGTCCAACTAATACCACCTTTGACTGACAGACCTATGGAAAGTTCAACAGCAACAGCTCAGCCTGGTTTTTGATATGCCCTTGTTGAGCCTTTATTTCAACTACAGAAATAGTGAGCCAAGATTCATATACCATTACCAGGTTTGGGTTTAAAGACCTAAAGAAAATTCTTTTCATTTTTTTCTTAGTGGTGAGAATGCTTCCTCTTACCTGCACGATTTTAAATGTTATTTAAAAAAACACAAGGTAAAGTTTGGGCGTGAATAGCTATGGTCTCTTACGAAGATTTCTAGCCGAGCAGGACACATAGTGTAGTGCTTCGAGAACCGCAAGTGCAGCACCCACCAGGCGCCGCACCAAACACTCCCGAGAGCTTCACCGAAAGGGTGAGCGGGGATGCCCAGGGACGAGGACGAGCACAAGCACCAGCCCGAACCCCCGCGGCGCTCGGCTTTAACGCAGCCCTACCAGCCCGGCCGGGGAAG